>NC_038246.2:10633277-10647574 GCF_000004515.6 Glycine max | reverse complement strand
AGATAAAAATCAGTTTTTGATGTAAAAAATCACAGCTTTAGATGTAAAAAAATGCAGAAAAACACAGAAAACAAATCTATTTGAGATAAAAATCAAAGCTTTTTGGAGATAAAAATTGCAGCTTTAGTGTTCTTTCACCTTCTCTGCATACAATAGCGAAGGTATTGTGAGAAGTCAGAAAACAAAATAAAAAAATTTAAACTTTTGTATTGTCAGAAGTCACAAAGAAAACGAACCCGCACTCATAGAGTTTTGAGATAAAAATATTTAAACTTTGGTGTGTTCTTCCACCAAGAACACGATATAGAAATGCAAACCTGGAAAGGAACGCAAATATGATATCGTTGTCATGGAATCTGAGATAAAAATCATAATTTTGGTGTAAAAAATCATAGCTTTAGATGTAAAAAAATGCAGAAAAACAGGGAGAATAAAAAAATGAAAAGAAGGAACAGAGAAGGGGGAGATAGCAATTGGGGAGAGAGAAATGAGAGAAAGTGAAAATGGTAAAAAAAATGGCGCTTGGGATTTCTGAAGGAAGAGAGATGCAAAAGGTCTGCAACAATAAATGAAAATTGCAAAACGCGTGCCACAATAAATGCTTGACATTTCGGTTACCCAAGCACATCGGGAGAAGGAAAACGTATTGGAAACGCTTTAGAAACGTATTGGAGAAGCTTGGACACGTATTGCAAAGGCTTGGAATGGGAAATGTAGTGGTGCACTGTAGCTGGAGGTGACATTTTTGGGCGGGAAATTGGGTTAACCACAGTGCGACACGTAGGCGTCCAGGGCCTTGTTTGTATATAGTTAGATGATGTACATGAAAAATTTTAAGAAAAGGGGATTAGTACCCGTGCCTTCTCCCCTCTAAAGTCCTGTGTGACGGATGGATGTTCATGCTTGCATGAGATTTTCATTCATATGACTCTAAGCTTAATTCTTTTTTGAAGTATTGGATCCGTTTTCTAGTCGGGTTCAAGAATATTCAAATAATAATTTATTTTCTTTTTTTCTTAGTTTCTATTAAAAAAAATATTGGATAGAAACTAAGAAAATAAACAAATTTATTTGAAAATAAATTAATATTAATTTATGAATAAAACTAAAACAAATGAATCAAATAACCCTCCAAAATTCTTCTACCGACCTATTGCCAATAAACTTTCCGACCTCATACGAGAACGGAAAACTAGATAATTTTCTACATCGGTGGATGAAAAATAGTGAACATAATAATTTTTTGTTGATGATGTTCCCAAAAAAAAAGATACTTCTCTTAATTTTTTGCAATATTTTTTTGGTATATATATAGATTATATTTTTAATATTATTTTTTATTTAATAAGATTTAATTTTGTAGATAACAGTATTTAACATAATGACATTTTTCTTATTTTAAATAAATTTTTTATTTTTTTTCTTTATAGACTTTAAAGTAGAGATAATTGCATTCTTTTTAACTTAGATAAAAATTTCAAGTGTAATTGTTCAAGTAATATTTTATTTTTATAATTAGTTATTGTTATTTTAAAAGTTAAAAATAGTTTCATTTGCAATAAAATAACTTTATTTTTTAGAAATCAAATAACATTATTAGTATTTCATTTATACTAATTTAGATTTAATCAAGTCTATAATGCACAATATTGAGAATATTGTTGTATGATTGTGCTAATCCTAATTGTATTGAGAATATTGCTACATGATTGTGCTGATCTTAATTGATTCTATTTGTATTAATTCTGATTGTATGTATTAATTCTTAGTGTATTTTAATTTTATTTTGTATCTTGATCTCTTGATTAATGGGATCACTTATTTTTAGGATAGATAGTTGTATCAGATATGTCAGGAAAAGCTATAAGAGAAATCTTAGTTAGGTTGTTGGATGACCTTGTATATATATCTATCCATTGTTTCTAATAGAGGCGGAACAACAAGGAGGAGGTGAAGCAAAAGCTAAGGAGAATGAAACCCGAGACGTTGCTGAAGATCAAGGAGGAGGTGAAAAAGCAGTTCGACGTCGAAAAGTCTTTGGACTAGACAATATCTGAACAATACAAAATTGTCACAAGCAAACAAGAAAAGAAAGGAAACCACGACTTGAAGTGGTCCTCTGCCTTTGATCGCCAACCAAAATCTTGTGCACTGACGACTTTCTGCCCCGCACTAAACAAAAACAGAAAAGGAAAAGGCCCAAACACTCAGAGCCAAATTTCCCACCAAAACAACATTCCCAAAAAAGTCCTATTGATCCATGATCACACGTGTAATATTTAATTTGATAGGAAATGATTTGCAAAATCAAGTCATGACATATCTATGGTTCGGAATTAGGATAAAACACTTACCTATGTGAGATTTATACACTTTGAGTGATTTTTCTTCTTTCTTGTTGGACCCAGTGTTTCCTCTAAATGGTCGCTTAGAAGAAAATTTTATCAGCATACCCTCCTTCCCCCCAGTAGACACGTTTGTTTTTCTCCAAAAACTATATGTTGCTCTGATCAATTGGAGGTTCTGTTTCTTTGCTAAAGCATGTTCGCATTTTAGCGAAAGAACTCCGAGACTATTTTAGTAGCCCGATAGCATGCAATGACTAACATCGTCATCTGCACCTTCCCCAGAGATGTCAGCGTCTTCCGGCCGAGACTGCGAAAAAGTCTCATATGCTATCCATAAGACTCAAAGTCCGATAGCATGCAGTGACTAACATCGTCATCTGCACCTTCCCCGGAGATGTCAGCGTCTTCCGGCCGAGACTGCGAAAAAGTCTCATTTGCAATCCATAAGACTCAAAGCCCAATAGCATGCAGTGACTAACATCGTCATCTGCACCTTCCCCGGAGATGTCAGCGACTTCCGGTCGAGACTGCGAAAAAGTCTCATTTGCTATACGTAAGACTCAAAGCTCGATAGAATGGAGTGACTAACATCATCATTTGCACCTTTCCCGAATATGTCATCATCTTCCGGTCGAGACTGCGAAAAAGTCTCATTTGCTATTCGTAAGACTCAAAGCCCGATAGCATGTAGTGACTAACGTCGTCATCTGCACCTTCCCCGGAGATTTCAGCGTCTTCCGGTCAAGACTGCGAAATAGTCTCATTTGCTATTCGTAAGACTCAAAGCCCGGTAGCATGCAGTGACTAACGTCGTCATCTGCACCTTCCCGGAGATGTCAGCGTCTTCCGGCCGAGACTGCAAAAAAGTCGCATTTGTTATTCGTAAGACTCAAAGCCTGATAGCATTTTGTGACTAACGTCGTCATCTGCACCTTTTCCGGAGATGTTAGCGTCTTCTGGTCGAGATTGCGAAAAAGTCTCATTTTGCTATCCGTTAGACTCAAGGGTCCAGTAGCACGTGGATATACCTCATGGTTATCCGCACCTTTATCATCCAGAGACAAACAAGTCCAATGACATCAGAATAATGATGGTCGGCCATTTCTAGTCATTTTGAAGATTTTTGCAGGTTTTCCCAAATTTTTTCCTTTCCCATCCAGAGACATCCAAGTCTGACGATGCGTTTCGCTGGTTGGGCTATTGATTGCTCGAGTGAGGATCTGCTCGAACGAAATTAGTGTCTTATCTTTACTTCCCTTTTATCTCCGATAAAAGATAAGTAAAGAGGGGCAACTGTCATACCCTAATTTCATCCGGGAACCATTGTTTGTCGGCATGCGACCTTCGTTTGACCACCTCAAAATGTTTAACACCCATCGTTGTAGAATCCGTAAAGTTCTGAGATGTTTCGGGAAGAAACCAGTCAAAAACACGAAAACGAGAGTGTATTTAGCAAAGTGGAGTGTGTGTAAATAAATTATTACACTATAATTTCATCCGAGGACCATTGTTGATTGCTTCGGAAGGCTTAACACTCATCGCGGTGGAATCCGCAAAGTTTCGTGAGATTTTGGAAAGAAAACAACCAAAAACATAAAAATTGGGGGTGAAATTATCAAGATAGGGTGTAAATAGAAATTCGAATCTAGGCCCTTTTGGAATATTTTGGAAGTTGGGTTGCTTAAGGAGGAAGCAACTGGGCGACAAGCTCCTCCACGTTTTTTTGAAAAATGGTTTATGGGGCTTCCATGGCTTTCGTAAAATTTCCAAAAATCTTGAGTAAGCATATTTCACTTAATATTGGTGAAAGGAAAGAGATGAAAAGATGAAAATCAAATCCGAAAAACTTCCGTATGGCTTCCGTAACTTTTCTGTAAAGTACGAAAAGGGGGTGAACTTAGTAATTGGGGTGCGCTTAGAAATTTTCCTCAAGAAGCCTCTAGGCGGCAAACACCTTTCTTTCTCCCTATAAATAGGGGAGGGGGGATGTTTCAAAAATATTCATGACCCCTAGGCTATGCATTTCAGCTATTTTGGGTAAAAAAACATGTTTTCGTGAAGAAGAATCGAGTCGAAGTGCTTCCGTAATGCTTCCGAGACATTTCCGTGAGTAAATCTGTGAAGATTTTCCTGCGTTCTTCATCATTCTTCGTCCGTTCTTCATTTTTCAACCGGTAAGTGTTCGAATCCGAGAATTTCAATTCATTTCTTGTTTTGTTTGCTTTCATCTTCATCTCGTTCACTTTCGATTTTCTTTTCTTCCATTTTTAACGTGCTTTAACTATTTATTTAAGCCGTTATCTCGCCTAATAAATGATAAAATGAATTTCAATCGATCATTTGTGTTGTAATGTCGTTTAATCACTGTTAAAGCAAAATCTAACCGATCGTTCACGCTGTAACCTCGGTTAAACAAAAAAAAAGCAAAATAATAATAAAATAATAAAAATATCTTGAAAAAATAATAATAAAATAATAAAAATATCTTTGAATAAAATAATCAAAAAAATCAATCGGATGTTTTTCTTTGGAAGTTTCCTTGAATGAATTGACTAATAACCAAAGTGAAACTAAGGTTAAAATCAACTCACACATCAAGCTTTGTCCGTAAAAGTCACTTAAAATCGTTTTAAGGTCCAACGCCTTAAACGGTCCTCTTTGCTTTTATCGGTTAACATGGACCATTCAAAAGCATAAAATCCACCCATAACTTTACCGCTTTTGCAAGAACTACTTAGATCTGATTTCCGCATCGCAATTGAGGATGCGTAGGAGCAAAAACCCCGCTTTTGTCGACCACCCCAAGAGATCGTTAATGATCCAACACCTTAACGTTTCTATCCTTTCAAAAACAAGATATCGTTAATGGTCCAACGTCTTAACGTTTCTAAAATAAGAGATCGTTAATGGTCCAACACCTTAACGTTTCTGTCCTTTCAAAAGAATCAAAAGATTGTTTAATGGTCCAATGACTTAACCAACGTTTAGTTCTAAAATAAATTCAAATTGAGCTTCAAAAAAAATAAATTCAAATTGAGCTTCAAACATAACTGAATTGACTTTCAGCTTGAAATTGGTTCATGAGCTTGAATTGCATTGACTTTCAGCTCTAAACCAAATTGGTTCATGAGCTTGAATTGAATTGACTTTCAGCTTGAAAAAAAATAAATTCAAATTGAGCTTCAAACATAACTGATTGTTATCCAGTCAAATTGAGATAAACAAGTTCAACATGATATGACTCATTTCTTAGTGGTGCAAACTGTAACGGGAGTATAAAGTCAATTGTACCAAAATATAATTGACATATAGTAAAAAAGATAAAATTTAGGAACAAATTATTTTGAATACATTTTCTTTTATTGGTTGACATTCATTGGAAATGACAAAATTTGTTGGGTCCCACATCATATGTAATGATTTTCTCTCTCTTGAATTTGTAGTTTTCAATAAATTCCAACTAATTACAGATGGCGTATAGAAGGAGTATGCTAAAAACTATTTCATAGCCATCCTTTGGTAATAAATTAACTATCATTTTCCTTAATTAATTATTGAACCAAATTATTCTTCAAATAACAGATAAAACTGACACTGTAAAAGAAAACTACCTGGAAAAAAACTTAGTACAGATATACATTTATGTACCCAAAATGGTATATATAGAAAATCATTTGTACATACCATATAAGGCATTCAATTGAGATTCACTTAATCTTGAAACCATTTTAATGCGGTCAAAATACAGGTCAGAAAGTCCACAGAGGCGCGCTTGGCTCACCATATCAGACTCTAGTTCGCCAAACCAAACCTTTTCCTATAAATTGAGCCTAACATCTCCTCTATGTTGCACATCAATATTCATATTTCATATCATATAAGATAGCAAAGCCTATAACCCATGGAGTCAAACAACATGCCAGACTTGAACGGTGTCGCTAAGAAGACTAAAGGCCGACAAAAGATCGAAATGAAGAAGATGAGAAACGAGAGTAACCTTCGGGTGACATTCTCGAAGCGTCGCACTGGGGTTTTCAAGAAAGCCAGTGAGCTTGCAACCCTTTGTGGCGTGGATGTCGCTGTGATTATGTTCTCACCCGGTAATCGAGTATTTTCGTTTGGCAGTCCCAGTGTTGATTCTGTTGTCCAACGCTATAAGACACAGGGCCCACCTCCCCTCCTTACCTTGGACCTCAACAAGGTGCACTCCACTGCGGACGAAGTTGAGCTCCACACACACCTCCACTGCTTGTCCAACCAAATTGCTATTGAGAAGAAGCGCACAAAGGATTTAAATCATTTAGCGAAGGCTGCAGAGGATCAGTTCTGGTGGGCTAGGCCTATTGAAAGCATGACCGATTCCCAACTTGACAAGTATAAGAAGATGTTAGAGGAGTTTAAGAGACAACTCAAAGAAAAATGTGGGAACCTCAACTGATGATGCCCTATTTAAAGTTTTAGTCAATGTTTTTTAATTTAATATGTTTTAGAATGAGCACTAGCTTAATCAAATTAATGTTTGGGTGTGGTTAGGATTGATTATCTAGGACTTATGTTTTCGTTATGTTGAATAGTCTTTATCATGTGTTGGTAAACTATGTTTCCTTTATGTTGTTTCTTTGCTTTGTTAGTGGAGTTTGTAATTGTGATGTAGTTTCTACATGATTTAGTGTTTGAATGAAAGGGCATCTTAAATACATAAAAATCCAATTCTATTAGAAATTCCAACCTTTTGAACTTTGGTTGAGGATTTTCATTTTCTCATCTTCAACTAAGGTAGGTCGAGTTTGGAGGTAAGCTTAAAATAGAACAGCACAAATAATTAAATCTCCATTCAATTTCGTAGGGGGTCAAAGAATAATTTAATGTATTTTAAACAGATAAGTAAAATATTTAATGTATTTTAAGTAATTAAAATATATTTTTAATTATACTTTTAGTCTCCTAAATTTCAATTATGCCAATTGGATCCCCTACGTATCACAAATGTGTGATTTTAGTCCCTTAGATTTCAATTGTGACAATTGAGTGCCTTAGGTGTCTCTATTGTGCGATTTTAGTACCTTAAAATTTATAATTGCACTATTAGAACTATCATTTTTCAGGGGAAAAATCACATTATTGTGATACCTTGGGGACTAAAATCCCACAATTACAATACTTAAATGAAATTTATACAATTGTGTACATGAGGACCCAATTGACGCAATTGATATATAGGGGACTAAAGTCACACATTTGTGATAGCTGAGGGATCCAACTAGCTCAATTGAAACTTTAGGTATTTCAATTCTCAATTGTGATACCTTAATGACCAAAAGTATTATTAAGCCATAATGGAATTCATAAAATGCATGCAATCAATATTTTAAAATTTTTTATATTTTGTGTTTAGTCCCGACCATTTGGTTGGCTCTGTTAAGTGTTCATATGTCCATTAAATTTTTAAACAACAATTTGTGGTGGGTTTTAAAATCATCAATATTCATTTATAATTTCAAATTAAAATTTCTAGCAGCTTAAAAACCGTCAAATCAATTAAAGAAAAAAAGAAAGAAAGAAAACATATTTGGAACATAAAGACAATTCACAATCCACAACCTCATGCCAACTCTTGACAATAATACATATGCACTTACCTTGAAATTTTTTTTTGGAAGAAAAGACAATTTACAATCCAAAATCTCATGCAACTCTTCTCCATAATACATATGCATTTTCCAAGAAAATAGATCTAGTACATAAATCCCCAACTCTTATGCAACTCTTCACAATCCAAAATAAAAACAAAAACATCATTGGAACACAAGGATGATTCATTAAGGCCACAACTTTAACTTTCCCTTCAATGACAAGCACCTCATCAATTAAAGCAAAAAAAAAAAAAAAAAGTCCAAACACTTGAATTAAAGATGTCACAACCTTGACCATTTTTTCATAACTACCCCAATGCTACCCAAAACACAAAGGTAATTGAAGATGACCCTTTTATTATCCTTCCACAATGTTGTGTGCGGGTGAGGTGATAATTGTTTCTCACACTTTGTTTTTGTGAGCAATTAGCCTAACTTTTTTAGGATTTTTGTTAATATATTGTTGCTATTGTGAATAAACTATTATAAAAAATCATTTCAGAAAATAAAAAGAGTTTTTATTGTTTTGTTTTAAATTTTGATGTTACAAAGATATTTTTTAGTTTAAAGGATGGATAAGCTGCAGACTTAAGCTGACCATAGCTAGATGACCCTTCACCACAGCAAAAGAGGACCAGTTATCAACTGAATGAATGTGAAGACTTGCCACAACGAATATGAATGTTGAAGACTAAGATATTGAGCATGCACTTGCCACAACGAGTACAACTCTCACCATAGCCAAAGTTGGTCATAGAGCAAGAAGGTTCAAGTGAAGTATCATTTGCAAAAGATGAAGCCTCGTTGTAGCAAGAAGTGTCCTCGCTACAATGAAAGTCTAATGTGACAGAAAAAATATATAGATTTGGCTCTAACTAAAATAACTTGTAACATCATAATTGGCACCTTTTGTCATTTTTTCGATTCAGACTTATAGATTTTCATTTTTTCCTCTCTCTCTCTCTCTCTCTCTCTCTCTCTCTATTGTAACTTTTGATTTTAATGTTATTTTAGACCAAATCAAGATCCATTGGAGCTAAACATTGAAGTTGTTAATTGAATGAAGTAGTAACCAAGTATGTGATTCTTCATTTTCGGATTTATTTTCTTTGTTATACATGTGATCATATTCCAAATATTTGCTTAAATGCATGCTTAGGCTTGATCAAACTAGCTTTTAGGAATTGAATTGTGTTGAAAAAAATTGATTCTAGATTTGAATTGGATTTGTGTGAGAGCTTAATTTTAGGAATGAAATCAATTTTTGCATTGAAGAGATTCATTGTTCATGTTATGAGTTCTTGGTTAAGTTACCTAAGGAATTAGGAATTTAGCTTAGGAATAAAAGATTAATCACCTAAGGAATTAGGATTAATCAATTGAGCTGAATCTTGGTTGCATTGAACAAGGAAAATGATTAGAAATTGACTTCCATATGTTGAATGCTATGGAATTCAAGTCAGCAATGCCTTTTTTCTTTGATTTCCATTTTTGCTCTAAATTTTTTTCAAAATCCACCAATTGTTCTTTTCTCGCTATAGCAAACTCGGGTCTTGCTACAACAAAATTCTCTTTTGAAAACTGAAAAACATTGTCTCACTCACTAAAACAAATTGACAACACACTGCAGTGAATGTTTTAGATTACATTTTTTGCTCAATTCATAAATATTACACCAAGTCTTTGTGAATACAATACATAATACTTATTGTTTCTTTACTACTAGATTAGGTACACTTTCCTAGATCATGAGCCAACATGAAGGTGGGTCAGGTGATGTGTCAACCTCATTCGAGTGGGAAATGTGATTGGTTGAGAAGTGAACTTGAAGTTGGTGATATGAGTTAGGGGTCTCAAGAAACCCAAAAACATGTACTGAGGACAAAAGACCACACATATTTGGAGTTGAGTTTCTAAGGGGGGTGTGGAGCCTGCAACATAGGCTTCAAAGGGTGCTTTTGGGTGCTGTTTGGAATCAGCATCGAGGAAAGGTTTGTAAACAGTCATGATTCAAAAGGAAGGAGAAGCCTTTAGGTTTAGGGTTAACAAGAATCAATTTTCTTGATTATTTACAAATTTTAAATTAATAATAATTAGTGGTTTATATCCTAGCTATTGATTTATTTAAATGACATCTAAAGTTTTAAAACAACTGGTCCATGGTGTGGTTGCATTTAAATGGTTTTAGAAAATTTTAAAATACCAAAAATTGTAATTTAATTATTTAAATAAATACAACCAATTTTAAAAACCACCAAAAAAAATTTAAAAATTTTCACATATGCGTCAACACTTAATAGAGCCAACCTAATGGCAAGGACCAAATATAAAATAAAAAAAATCCAATGACGAAAAGACAAGAAAAATCTTACTAGGGACCCAAAAAAAATTTGAGTATATTTCAAGAACCAATTAGAGACTTAAACCTTTTTAAAAAGTTAAATTAATTTTACAAGGTTATAATTAATCATTATCATGCAATTATGTATTACATAATAGTTTGATATTTAAGGTCACCTTATTTTCTTTAGCCCATTTGTTTTGAGATAAAATTATGTTTCTAACAAAATAAATCCAAAAAACTAAATTCACTTTTATAATAATTTTATGTTGATTATAAGTAGATTTACAATATAGAATATTAATATAATAATTATGCTCATATTTTTATCTATTTTCTTTCATTGAATTTTCTTCTTATTTCTCTTTATATTTCCAATTATATATCACTCATCATATGTCATTTTCTCTCTTTTCTTTTACTTTTTTTTTCTTTCCATCACTCTTTTTTGTCATTCTACATAAACTCCAAAATGAGATGTACCTTCATAACTACTTAAATTAATTGTAAGTAAAATATATTTGTATTTTATTTTTCCATTGGTTTTGCACACTCGATTTTGCATGATTCTTTGAAGATTGTTTAAGTGCATCCATTATGTGGATATGATTAAGGCATTGTGTGTTTTTAATTTAAATGTTCAGCCACTTATAGAAAAAAAAACTTTTTAATTATGAATTCCCTTGCATTAACCTTTGACCCAAAAACAATTAATGAGTTTGTACTTGAATCCTTGAGCCTAAAAAGGAAAAAAATGTCTACCTTACTTTAGGGAATAGAAAATCGTATCATATGGTTTGAGGCAAATTTGTTCCAAATTTAGGGGAGTTTGTTTTGTAATGCTCAAGGGATTGCTGTAAAACAAAAGCATACACATTTGAGATAGCTACAATGTTTAAAAAAAAAGTAGAAAATCAATCAAATTCAAAAACAATTTCAAGTTGTTGTTGCTATTTTAAATTTGTGAATAAAATGTTGGGAAACAGTGTTTGGAATTGTTTGTCTCATGAATTGAAAAGGAAATTAGTTAGTGTTCTCCTAGACCCTTAGGTGCTTTGATTTCTAGGATATAAAAAAACAATTTTCCTTTGTAGCCTAGCCAAATTACAACTTTAATAAAGTCCTTAGTGATCCATGTTGTGTGTGTGCAATTGCATTGAATGAGATGGTATGCAAAGTTGGGATTGTGTAATTCCAATTGGGATTGATTGAATATCATGTGCAGCTGAAACACTTGTGTACTTAAGTAAAATACTAGCCTTGTGAGAAATGAATTGTACTTTTTATCTTTTCATTGCCAATTGCCATTCTTGTTGATCCCTTGAACTCTTGAGTTCATTTCTTTTATGATTCTATATATCAAAATCACCATAACAAGTGTGATTTTGAGATCGTGTGAACTTGTTTTGTTTTGGTGAACATGCTTATGTTTTGGGAATTGTAATTGATCCTAGTCCTTAGTCTTGTCGTTAATCTAACTTATTTTAGTTTATTTTAGTTTTTCTTGAGGACAAGCAAAGCTTTAAGTTTGAGGGAGTTTGATAATGGTTGTGCATTCCTATATTTGCAATCTATTTCACAACAATTATCTCACTTTTCCTTGAATCGTAGCTAAGTTTGCCCTTGTTTAAGTTAGGGAATATATATAATTAGTTAGATATTTTCATACAGTTAAAATTTAGAAAACTTATTAGCTTTTACATGTTTTTACAGTAATTTAGTCATTTTAGTGCACCTGGAAGGAAATTGAGGGTTTGGAAGTGAAAATTGATCACTCAATGAGTTTGCCAAGTAGCTTAACTAGGAAGCCATATTAGAAGAAGACATGTGGTAGCTGGTGGCTAAGCAAGAAGTCTATCTCTCTTACTTAGCAGATTTCTCTTGAGGAAGCCATGTCAACAGCATTAAGGCTCGTTGAGTGATGCAGCCTCTTTGGAAGAAGAAAAAAAGTGATCCCATGAAAAATTCACTTAGTGTGCTTTAATGAGAAAACAACAAAATTAACAAAGATACTGCATTGAATTTGGATCCACTCATCATTGGAGACATTCAATATCAATCTAGGGTTGCGTGTGTAGCGGTTAGAGACTCAAGAACTTACTCTCTTTTACTTCCTTCACCAATCTTCCCTTTTTTTTTTTTAACTTTCCCTTGTATGTTTTGGTAGCTTCTCATGACAATGAGGAGTTAATCTCTTTGAAGTTGAGGATTTTGTGTACTAGCAAATCTCATGTAACTATGTCTACTATCTATTTAATGATTATTCAATAATAATGTTATTTCTCTGCTTTTAATGTTTGTTCTTGGCTTGATCACCCAAACACTTATTTGTATGTTTCATTGTCATTAGAAAATGCTTTAAAACTGAGATTTAAGAATACTATATAATGAATGTCTTATTTGGGGATAAAGTAATGTTTATTATTCTCTTGGCAATCCTTTCTCTTAAATAATTCATTTAACTTAACTTGCTTAGGAGTTAGGAGTAGAGTTAAGTGATTTAACCTCTTTTACTTGAGAAATTAAGGTTAGAAGACTTGAGTGGATTGAGATATTGTTATGGTTCTCATTAAATAGATAAAAATAATTTTTTATCGAGATGTTTGCCAAGTACCACTAAAAACCCTAACTAGTTTGTTTAATTGTTGTTTCCAATTACTGCACATCAACTGTTTGATATATTGTCTTTGTGAAATGTACCTTATTTTTAGTAGTTTAATTTTAGAGCTGAACTTCAATTTATTGCAACCTTATCTCAAAACAAGAAATTACCATTGCTTAGTTGTTGAGTTTACACGAAAAAGCTTAGTACAAACAAGTCCTTGAGGAGGCCGTCTTTCTACTTACTATTGAAAATACTACACTAATTGGTACATTTGTCAATGATGTAATAAGTTTTCTGGCTTCGTTGTCGGGGACTTGTTTCTCGTATTAGGCAACTTATGCTAATATCATATTCTATGCAATGATTCATTATTCTTCAATTCTTTGCTTTTAAATTCTGTTTTTGTATTACTCTTGAGTACTTTGCTAACATGTTCTTTAGTTGCTTTGTTCCATGTATGTGAGGTAGAGTTTCTTAAGAAGATCTAGTCCCTTTGGATCAATAGATTCGAAGAACTTGTAGAAGAAACAATGCCTTAAGGAAGAAGGAAAAGCAAAAAGAGAATAGGGCTAAGAAAAGAACTCAACAAGCTTCATCTTCTTCACCACACAACCACAACCACAACCTACACCTCCACCACACTTGCCATTACTCTTACCTATTCCTATCTTTGAGGAGCCTGAAATGGCGGGAGAAGAACATCCTAGAAGGACACTTGGAGACTATATTGCACATGTTGTGCAAAGGCACTTCATATTGGAATGTGTTATTTTGGCTATTAAAGGTTGTAGTGTCAATCTATAATTAGGATTGCTCCCTTCAATTGGTCTTAGCACATCTCTCAATTTCATGTAAAAAAAGTTAATGGACCGGATTGGGTAATGCTCACCAGTACTTACTAATATATTCACACAAAAAAAACCACTACTTATTAATATTTGAAAATGTTTAACTATACATTTTTGTTTCTTTTAATATTTTAAATATTTACTTAATATCACAAAAAAAACATAAAAATCAAATTGATTGATGTGAATTACATATCTACAAAACAAAAATAATAGTTTTGTAAAAAAAGTTAAATTGCTTAAATTTAAATTCTTAACATTTTATACAAACTGCATTTCCACAAATGATAATAATAATAAGGTTAAATTACTCATTTGATCCCTATAGTTTCATGATTCTTACTTTTTTAATCCATATAGTTTGAGAGTGATCTTTTATTATTATTATTATTATTATTATTATTATTATTATTATTAAGCCTCAGATACCAGCCTAAAGACTGTGTATGATTAGTCCATTCAAGATTCAAGTTTGTGTTTCGAATGTTTTAAGTTCTAAATAGAGTTATTAAACTAATTGGT
>NC_038246.2:10308898-10323813 GCF_000004515.6 Glycine max | reverse complement strand
ATCTTTGAGGAGCTGAAATGGCGGAAGGAGTGATCCTAGAAGGACACTTGGAGACTATATTGCACATGCAGTGCAAAGGCACTTCATATTGGAATGTGTTATTTTGGCTATTAAAGGTTGTAGTTTCAATCTATAATTAGGATTGCTCCCTTCAATTGGTCTTAGCACATCTCTCAATTTCATGTAAAAAAAGCTAATGGACCGGATTGGGTAATGCTCACCACTACTTACTAATATATTCACACAAAAAAACCACTAATTATTAATATTTGAAAATGTTTAACTATACATTTTCATTCAATATTGTTACTTTTAGGTACACTAATTAGATTCAGTAAAAAAAAATACACTAGTTACAAATATTTATTATCATTGATCTATACATTAATTATCATCCATATATTTTTTGTATAAAATAATTAGAAAGTAAATCTTTATTCAACTTTTTTTATGCAAAAGCTTTCTTCACCTTTAACTTAATAAAAATATCTTATAAATTTAATTTATTTCAAATTAATGTCAAATAAATACTGTTGTTTTTACTTTACGTATTATAAATCCTATAGTTTATGAAAAGTTGAATTCGAATGGAATTTGAATTTGGTCACTTTTCCCGTTTTCCATCCATGGAATATTTTATATGACATGATATGGACATTTGATGAATAATAATATCGCTACTAATTATGAAGATATTTCACGTTATTTCACGTTGAAAATCTATATTGGTTGTATAACAATATCAATAAAAAAAGACGGTGTGGTGACATATTTTAAATTATAATGAAGTATATTGATGAAAATTTTATTTGATCTGTTGGGACCAGTGTTGTCAAATGCCAGTCATGGCGGTGCCATAGCGGAAAGGCGTGGCGGTTTTTTGAAAAAATGCCACCGAATAGCGATGGTGTGACGGGTTGCGAATGACGGCGCCATGGCGGTCATGGCGGTTATGGCAGCATGGCGCAAATAGCATTTTTTTTTTGTTTTTTTTTCTGCTATAGGAGTTGGGCAGACCCGACCCAACCCTACCCGGTAAGTTAATCAAAAGCGTTGTCGTCCCCTCCCACGCAAGTTGAATTAGAATTCAGAACGCAGCCCTCCTCCAACTAAAAGTGCAACCCCTGCACCCAGCCGCGACCCCCCGTACGCAGAACGCAGCCAGCAGCAACGACCCCACGGCGGTGACGAGCACCGTCTTTTTCCTTTTGCTATTTGACACTCTTTTTACTTTTGACAGTCCCATTTTTATTTTTTTTTCTATTTGACACCACAATTTTTTTTGTTTAGTCCTCTTTTAATTGGCTGAACCATCATCCGATGCTGCTACTGCAAGTGCAACGAGGAAAAATAAGACAGACCCAGGCTGGAAATATTGTCATCCACTGGTGGAAGGAGAAACAAACATAATTGTTTGTAATTTCTGTGGAAAAATCACAAAGGGAGGAATAACCATAGCCAAACAACACCTGATTGGGAAGTCGGGTAACATTCCAGCTTGCAAGAAAACTCCACCAAATGTAGTCGAAGAGTTGAAGGAATATATGACTACCAAACAAAAGTGGGACCACTATACAATACTTCTGGCAGGGATAATATGGCAAATATAAGAGATTTTGAATTTGGTGAACCAATTGGATGTGATGGAAGTGAAGATTATGAGTTTACGGACTCTTGTAATGCTACTGCAAGAGCAAAGACAAAGTGTGGGACTAAAAAAGGACCAATGGAAAAAATTTGTAAGAATCCAGAAAATGCAATCAATCAGAGAAAAATGGAGAGGCAAATGAACATAAGAGAGTCAATGGATAAGAATGAAGTATTGAAGGTGCATCAACATATTTCTCGCTTTTGGTACCAAGCGGTTTGTCATTCAACCTCATTAAATTGAACAGCTTTGAGAATATGGTTGCAGCCATTGGTCAATATGAGCGACATTTGCCTATTCCTAGCTATCATGACATCAGAGTTCCACTCCTGAAGAAGGAAGTTGAATATACTGAAAATTTGATAAAAGGCCACAGGGAGCAATGGGTCAGGTATGGTTGTACTATTATGTCTGATGCATGGACTGATCGGAAACAAAGATGCATCATTAATTTTTTTATAAACTCTCAAGTTGGTACCATGTTTTGGAAGTCTGTTGATGGCTCTGATTTTGTAAAGACGGGTGAAAAGATTTTTGAGTTGCTTGATGCCACTCTGGAGGAAGTTGGAGAAGAGAATGTTGTTCAAGTTGTAACCGATAATGGGAGCAACTATGTTTTAGCGGGTAAGTTGTTGGAGGAGAAAAGGAAACATATTTATTGGACTCCTTGTGCAGCTCATTGTATTGATTTGATGCTTGAAGATATTGGGAAGATTCCCTTGATAAGGAAGACAATTAGAAGGGCAATTAATCTAGTTGGGTTTATCTATGCCTATTCTAGTACCTTAAGTTTGTTGAGAAATTTTACAAACAAGAGGGAATTGGTGAGACATGCTATTACTAGATTTGCCACTTCTTATCTAACCTTAGAAAGGCTCCACAAAGCGAAAGCCAATATTAGAAAGATGTTTACTTCTGATGAATGGACCTTGAACAAGCTATCTAAGGAGTTTAAGGGAAAAGAAGCTGCAAAGGTAGTGCTCATGCCTTTTTTTTGGAATAGTGTGGTTTACACTCTTAAAGTCATGGCTCCACTTGTGAAAGTGCTTCATCTTGTTGATGGTGAAACGAAACTAGCCATGGGATATATTTATGCAGCAATGGACAAGGCAAAAGAAACAATTATCAAGTCTTTCAACAACAATGAAAGCAAGTACAATGATGTGTTTGCAATCATTGATAAAAGATGGAATTGTCAGCTTCATAGACCATTGCATGCAGCTGCCCACTTCTCAAATCTAGAGTTCTTTTATGACAACACTGACTTGGAGTTTGATTTTGAGGTCACCAATGGTTTGTTTGAGTGCATTAAGAAGTTTGATTTAGAGGTCACCAACTTGGGACAGACTAGAATGCTGACCTAGCTAGGAGGGCTTAATGGAATTTTAATCACAAAATTCAATCTAGCTTTTATGGGCTAATTTCATATATACTTGCCATGATACTCTGCAAGCTCCAGCTCCATTTCACTTGCTTGTCTTGTACCATCTCCAGCAAAAACTCCAGCACCATATGGAGATCCTCCTCTTGTGGACTCCAAATTGAACATTCTAGCACCAAAGCTATAACCAATAGGAACATAAAGCATACCAAAACTATAACCAATAGGAACATAAAGCATACCATGGTGGACAAACTATGTGATTGTTGTCCAACTACAACAGTTGTCATTCAAACAATGTTAATTGGTTGAAGCTTATGTCAGAGATTCATGACACTTACTATTTTTTTCCCGCATTCTATGCACCAAAAGAAGCAAGCTTGTCAGCATAAGCATTGCCTTCACGGTAGATATGTAAAATTCTAAAACTAAACTTTTTAGTTGGATCTATACAATTCACCTAGCGGTTGTAAAGAGTCCAGGGGGCTGAAAAAGGATGATTATATAATGCACAATATTGAGAATATTGTTGTATGATTGTGTTAATCCTAATTGTATTGAGAATATTGCTACATGATTGTGTTGATCTTAATTGATTATATTTGTATTAATTCTGATTGTATGTATTAATTCTTATTGTATTTTAATTTTATTTTGTATCTTGATCTCTTGATTATTGGGATCACTTATTTTTAGGATAGATAGTTGTATCAGATATGTCTGGAAAAGCTATAAGAGAAATCTTAGTTAGGTGGTTGGATGACCTTGTATATATATCTATCGATTGTTTCTAATAGAGGTAGAACAACAAGGAGGAGGTGAAGCAAAAGCTAAGGAGAATGAAACCCGAGACGTCGCTGAAGATCAAGGACGAGGTGAAAAAGCAATTCCACGTCGATTTCTTGGCGGTGGCTCGATACCCCGAGTGAGTGGCCAACATTGTGTCGATCCCTTAGAAAGATGGGATGGTATGAATGTGTGTGGACAATCGGGACCTGAATCGAGCCAGTCCCAAAGATAATTTTCCTCTGCCACACATCGATGTCCTCATAGACAACACAGCCAATTTCGCTTTGTTTTCCATCATGGAGGGTTTCTCAGGCTACAATCAAATAAAGATGGCACCAGAAGATATGGAAAAAACCACGTTTGTTACCCTGTGGGGAACGTTCTGCTATAAGGTGGTGTCTTTTGGGCTCAAGAACGCCAGGGCAGCCTATCAACAGGCTATGGTGGCTTTGTTCCACAACATGATACACTGAGAAATCAAAGTTTACGTAGACGACATGATTGCCAAGTCCATAACTGAGGAAGAACACCTCATCAACTTGCGAAGGTTGTTCGAGAGGCTTAGGAGGCATCAATTGAGGTTAAACCTCGCTAAGTACACCTTCGGGGTCAAGTCGGGAAAGCTGTTGGGTTTCATCGTATGTCAGAAGGGGTGCATGTGGGGCAACATGATTAGTCGGGAAAAAGAGAGCGAGTCGTCTACTACTTGAGTAAGAAGTTCATGGCCTGTGAGATGAACTACTCCCTGCTGGAAAGGACATGTTGAGCTTTGGTATGGGCGTCCCACCGACTAAGATAGTACATGCTGAGCCATACCACCTGGCTGGTATCCAAGATGGACCCGATCAAGTACATATTTGAGAAGCCCGCTCTCACGGGGCGGATCGCTCGGTGGCAGGTTTTGCTATCCGAGTTCGACATAGTCTACGTAACCCAAAAAGCGATAAAGGGAAGCGCCTCGGCGGACTATTTAGCTCAGCATCCTCTCAATGATTATCAACCCATGCATCTTGAGTTCCCAAATGAGGACATCATGGCCTTATTTGAAGAGAAGCTAGAAAAGGACAGGGACAAGTGGATCGTGTGGTTCGATGGAGCATCTAACGTTCTGGGCCATGGTGTTGGGGCGGAATTGGTCTCGTCGGACAATCAATGCATACCTTTCACAGCCAGACTTGGTTTCGACTGCACCAATAACATGGCTGAATACGAAGCATGTGCCCTGGGTGTCCAGGCAGTAATTGACTTCAACGTCAAACTGCTCAAGGTGTACGGAGACTCGACACTGGTGATTCACCAGCTAAGAGGAGAGTGGGAAACTAGGGATCACAAGCTAATACCCTACAGACCTACATCAAGGAGCTGGCTGAGTTCTTTGATGAGATCTCTTTCCATCACGTTCCTCGAGAGGAAAACCAGATGGTGGATGCACTCGCCACTTTAGCGTCCATGTTCCAGCTGACACCGCACGGAGACCTACCATACATTGAGTTTAGGTGTCATGGCAGGCCCGCATATTGTTGTTTGGTAGAGGAGGAGTGGGACGGTAAACCTTGGTATTTTGACATCAAGCGATACGTTGAAAGCAAAGAGTACCCACCGGAAGCTTCCGACAATGATAAGAGGACGTTAAGGAGGTTGGTGGGGCCGATTTCTTTTAAAGCGGGGGCATAATATACAAGAGAAACCATGACATGGTGTTGCTCCGATGCATGAACACTAAGGAAGCTGGACGCATGCTGGAGGAGGTCCATGAGGGCTCTTTCAGTACGCACGCTAACGGGAACACGATGGCTAGGAAGATCCTGAGGGCGGGCTATTATTGGCTCACCATGGAAAGCGAATGTTGCCTCCATGTAAGGAAGTGTCACCAATGCCAGACGTTTGCAAACAATGTCAACGCTCCGCCCTTGCCATTGAATGTATTGGCCGCACCGTGGCCCTTTTCCATGTGGGGGATAGATGTGATCTGAGCCATAGAGCCCAAGGCTGCGAACGGACATCATTTCATCTTGGTGG
Source organism: Glycine max (assembly GCF_000004515.6). Classification (NCBI taxonomy): domain Eukaryota; kingdom Viridiplantae; phylum Streptophyta; class Magnoliopsida; order Fabales; family Fabaceae; genus Glycine; species Glycine max. Next base: position 10,317,976 of record NC_038246.2, on the reverse strand, counting down.
CGATCGATTACTTAACCAAGTGGGTCGAAGCTGCCTCATACGCTAGTGTCACAAGGAGTGTGGTGGTTAGGTTCATCAAGAAGGAGATAATCTGCAGGTATGGTTTGCCAAGGAAGATTATCACAGACAACGACACCAATTTGAATAATAAAATGATGCGGGAAATGTGCGAGGAATTTAAGATCCAACACCACAATTCCACACCCTACAGCCCCAAGATGAACGGAGCAGTGTAGGCAGCCAACAAGAATATCAAGAAGATTATTCAGAAGATGACCGTGTCATACAAGGACTGGCACAAGATGCTCCCTTTCGCGCTACATGGTTATCGAACTACGAAGGGCCCTTTGTGGTAAAAAAGGCTTTCTCTGGAGGGGCCCTTGTGCTCACTAACATGGATGACGAGGAACTACCTTCACCCGTAAATGCCAATGTCATCAAGCGATACTACACTTGAGACTTGGGGCAATTAGGAGAGTCGTTGCATGTTCAATTTTTTGTTGGTTTCCCCCAGGGATACCTGTCCTCTGTAAATTGTCATCGCGATCATTTAAAGAGCGCGAGATTGATGATTCGTTGTTTCAACCCTGGTTTTGTGCCTTTAAGGATGCATATTCTTTTTAAATGATCCGAGCCTTTTCGCTCGACCTATAGGGATGCTCTAAGTGCTTATTTAAAACTGAACCCAATGGGTTTTTGCTAAAGAATTATTGCATTTGAAACTGCCCATGCATACGCATGCACATGCATTTTGTACCTTATGAATCGACAGACAGGGACTTGATCATTTCGAGAGGTGGTCAATACAGCGTCAAATCCTAGACAGGGATGAACCAAGGTAAGTGGTAGCGTGGCCATATTTTCACTGCATAAATGCCATTTCCGGCTTTCAGATGCTCAGGGACGGGTACGAGCAGGCACTAGGCTGATGGTCAGTAGATCATCATCCTGTGACTGGCTTCGCATGTTGAGGAGGCCCTGTTAAGAGACAACCTAGTATCCTTTAAAGCTTCTGTCTTTTTATATGCCTAACTTATCCTATGGACTCCGAGCAAACGAGCACGGACCCATTGGTGAACGCATGATTTTCTTGTTTGAAAAAAAAAGGATGCACAGGGTTAGCTTGCCTGGGCGAGGTTAGCTCGCCTGGGCGAGCACCCCCTGCACGAGAAAGGTTAAAAGGAGAGGGAAAGGGTAAGTTTTTCACCCAAAACTTCTTCCTCTCATCCAAAAAACGTATGCTCACTGGATCCCTTGGATTTCCAGCCTTAAGTCACCATTTCTCAACGTTTTTTGATTCCATTTTGCGTTGTTATTCATCCCCAACAAGAGATGGCTCCGAAGAAGCTCTCCACAAAGAGGTACAGGAGGGACGCCCATGGGGAAAGCTCCAGCGCCTCTACGGAGTTCAACAGTCACCGGAGATAGCACGTAGAGGATGAGTACTCAGACTTCTAGGAGGAGATAACACGTAGGCATTTGACACCTCTAGTGACTCCCATGGCCAAGTTCGACCCTGAGATAGTCCTAGAGTTCTGCGCTAATGACTAGCCCATAGAGGAGGGAGTTCGAGATATGCGCTCGTGGGTAAGGGGTCAGTGGATTCCCTTTGGCACAGATGCCCTCAGCCAGTTCCTAGGCCACCCACTGATCTTGGAGGAGAACCAACGGTGCGAATTCAGCCAGAGGAGGGACCAGGCCTCCGGCTTTGACGAGGAGGCGATCGCCCAGCTGTTGTGCAAGACTTTGCCCAGACCGCTGCGGGGAGGCGGGTGTGGATTATGCGCACCAGCATGACTACTCTGACTCAGATATGGATGACGCTGCTACTCAGCAACATCCTGCCCAGCGACCATAATTTTGACCTCCCTCTGCCTAAGTGCCAGATGGTGTACACCATCTTGACACGGATGACTGTTCGCGTGGCCCAGATAATTGCTAACGCCATTTATTTGTTTGCAGGGGCGGCGCCCACTAGGCACCCTTTGGACCCGGAGAGGTCCAACAGGGCCCTGGGATTTTCGGCCTTGATCACTAGGCACCCTTTCAGTTATTGTTTTTGTTTCCATTATGATCTAACACTACTGCTTTCAGTTATTGTGTTTGCTCCCACCGTGGTCCGGCATTACGTCTCTCAATTTGTTTTGTCATTGTTTTTTTTATTGCGACTTATCATTGCATTTTCTTCGTTTATTTTGACGTAGGTGGGCCATGCGTACCCTCGTTCGCACGACTTTTCAGAAAAGAAAAAAAAACATATGTGATCATAGATATCAACTTTGTCAAAAAGAAAAATAAAATAAAAATAAATTAGTTAACTAAAAAGCCAACATGCTTTGGAAAAGAAATAACTTCTGGCTTTTCTTTGAAAGAAAAGATTTATTGATCGTGACATAAAGGCTTTGTTAAAAAAAATGTGTGTACGCACCTAAAGGGTGAATGCTGTGAAAATTTTCCCGAACGCCCAAGATAGACTCGGAAAAATGTATGAATTGATACAAGAGCATATTTTGGAAATATTGGGTTGACTTAAATAGGAAAAATGATGAATCCTGAGCCCTAGTGTCGCGTGACCACAAAAACTTGATGCTTGAGTGTCCACATAGGTGCATGCGTGACCAGTTTTGCATAAAATTTCTGAATCATCATCGTTGCGCACGTGTCATGGAAATAATGTGGGACATCCCTTTACCCCTAGACTGCTGACCAAACCAACACCCTGACATATATCATGTCCAGTCGTTCTACAAGCTCTGAGCCAAAAATACCAACTCACCATAAACATTGACCCAGGGTGAGAATGTCCATCTTTGCCCTCGGAAGAAAAGAAAAAAAAAAGAAGTTCCTGATCAAAGATCGGAAGAAGAGGAAAACTTAAAAATTAAAAATTATTTCAAATATTTTACTACTCCAATAAGGACCTGCGCGGCTAAGATAGCACTCAACAGTTTACAGTGGTCGACTTCTCTATGAACTTATGGCTTACTCCTTACAAGGATCTCACTCAAAAACTTAAACTTACTTGAGTCATCTCCAACAAGCATTTAGGTTAATCCAATGAGTCCTAAAATAACCTTTTGGTTCGACTAATAGTTAAGAGCATTTCATCTTAATCTTAGGTTTCCTCTCATTTCTAAACAACTTCTGCCCAAGAAGGATTTGTAGTTATCTTTCACCTAGACGTAGCATACTCTAAGGGTCATCTTCATCTAACTAAAATGCATAACAAAACTCTTAGCTCGGAACATGATGCCCAAGGGTCTATAACCACCTTATAATGCACATCATAATTCAACTTAACTGGAAACATACTAAACATTAATCATCAAAACCACAACAAGAGCTAACTCAGGGTAAGAGATCCTATCACGCATTCCACGAACACACATGGACATCAATCATATTATGACATGACCAGGTACACATAGAGGTCACAATAGGTACTAAGGTATTTCTTAAAGCATCCACAAACGTTTTCCATATTAAGGTAAAAAGAACTAATATTTATCTTGCTAATCATACAACTATCATCAATAATCTTTTAGGTTACCTACCTTACGCAAGAACACTCACTCTTGAATCCTTCTATGCTTAACAATTAATGTCTTACTAACTACCTTACTTTCTTCTTAAGGTTCCACATTAAACCTCTTAACTATACTTCATAAGTTTTCCAACTACACTATGTTCTCCAACAACTCTACACTAGATATTTCCCACGAACTACGGTTACAAGTTTCTATGGGTACTACACTTATAAGATTCTCAATCTTGCACTTAGGTGGTAACTAAGCATATCCTCAAGGAACACAGGTACACGTCTTACTAAGTTTGACTTTCGTCTATAGGTAACAATGATCATGTCTACTCAAGTATTTCCTCTCAAAACATCTTAACGTGATTGTCAAAGGTGAAGTCTCTCTTTATTCGAATTAGAAGTAACAACAAGAAAGATTATCAAGCAGTTTAACTAGACATGATTGGAAGATGAGCAGCCAATAATAAGAAGAACACTCGATTGATTAGGAGACAATAATTTTAAATCAAGAAGGATCACTCATCTAGAATCAACAGTAGATACTCCAAATGAATTCTAGAAACGAAAACATAATCACAGTGTACGCACATATGGAGACATCAACTATCACTTGATTGTGATAGAAATATCAATAATCCAATTGTTTGATGTAGGCTCATAACACAAACATTGAATTATACTCAAGCTTGCAAGTGAAATCGAATTACTTGACTTAAGTACGCAACACAAAGAATAGTTTACATTAGAATCAGAAGGTATGGTCAAAAGAGTATTCTATATGAAATATATCTCGATACGAGTCCTCGAACTATAGAGTATCAACATTGCTAAGAACAAGAAATCATGAACAACCATACTATCTATGCAATTAAGGCAAAACACCATACTACTAACATACCCAGAATTATAAGGTTCTTATAATAAGTATACATCGTACATATAAGAAGTAAGAATTTAATAGTTAATAAGGATGTATTAAAGAATCACAAACTTCAACTACTACATTCATGACTACACACAAAGTAAAGTGAGTTAAGTAGTCATGCGTTTACACATCAAGAAAGACATACTCATCCAAGACATATATATGGTTCAAAAGGTTTTCACAACACTAATCCACACATCAAGATAGAAATAAGTTTATTAACAACATAAACGCAAGAAGATAAGGGCTCATTAAAGGATTATCCATCAGTATCAAGGCTTCTTGCATCACCTAACGGCTTGCCATAATGTCGAACTGCACTTCACAAATTATAGACATGGCCAGTCTCATAACTCATGACTCAACAGTGGATTTATGGTATAGCAAACATTAAGGATGCAAGGCACATACAACTATATTTTTTTTTCAATCTCATTCGATCATGCAAAGGAAAATAAATTAATAATTCAAGCATGTTCATCAAAACTAGTCATAAGTAACCATACAGAGTGCACACCAGAATATGGTAAGCACATAACACACTGGCCGAAAGGTTCGACCTGCTCTGATACCACTAAATGTGACACCCTCTACCCCACACATATATGTACTAATAATAAAAGAAATAATTAAAAAAAATAAAACTTAATTCAAGTTTTTAAAACATATTTAAATACAAGCCTTTCAAGAGGGTAGCAGGCTCACATTCACCTTTCTAACATCATCATAAAACTTTTCTAAATAAATAATAAATTCACTTCGGCTCAAACAAGACCGTCTATAAAACCCTATACCCCAATACCACATCCTATCAGAGCATTGTGTCCCGACGTCCTTCAGCACATGGTTCCTTAAAGCAATTCACCTAGTCATCTGCTCCCTCGAACACAAAGTTCAAGATCATCACAGGATCCAAACACAAGCAACACATGGGGAGTGAGTTATCACATTCCTAACTAATAGAGAAACAAGACAACTAGATATACATATCATATAAACCAAATAAAACTTAGTTACACGTAATTCACGTAATTCCACCACTTTGTCATTCAAAGTTCACTTTTCAATCATCAATCACATTACACAAGAATCACACGCTCTGATCAAGACATAATAACACATCAATTTCATAATAAACAATTAGCACGCGCATGAAACAGTTATGCTAAGACTCAAGCCTATATGCAATGTGATACCATGTCAGTGAAAAACCACCCTGGGGCGCTTAGGAGTACATAACAAGACACACCAAACAATGGGTTTGTCAGGTCACTCTCACTAAGTAAGATCATAGGGAGACCAGTCAGGGTCACGATGTTTTGCGAGAATGCTCCAACCATATGGGATCAGCATAGGCTTAAAGGAGCACTCAAACTCGGTGACCCCCAAGGCCTACACTCCGAAGAGTCCGTCAGGACCTCTCCCTCCTAATTCAGGTCCAACCCCTAAAATCATTTTAGCACACAGACACTGCTCGTGAATTATACAATACCCATGACCTCACACTCGTGTGTTAAACACGTACAACATATTGTGCTACAATTTAACACTGGTTCCTAAATAGGAAACTTACACTTTCTCTTTAACACTGCGCATTTACACTTTTCTCAAGATAACACTGGTCGGGTTATTGTACAATTCACAGCTTAAAACACAAATAATGTCACATCAAGAGTTAATCACATACTTATTCACAACCAAAACTCATTCACAATTTCACATCTCATAATGTCATAATCCACCATCACATGTTTTCACGTATCTCACAATTCAACACATGTTCTACTTTACACTTTTACTCAATCTCAATAACAATATTATAATCTCAAGGAAACCTATTATTCCATAATTCATCACATATTTCATTTATAAACACTGCTCATGAATTATACAATACCACGACCTCACACTCATGTTTCAAACATGTTTAACACAATTGCACTACAATTTAACACTGGTTCCTAACTAGGAACCTACACTTTCTCTTTAACACTGCGCATAAACACTGGTCGGGTTATTGTATAATTCATAGCTCACGATATAATTAATGTAACATCAAGTGTTAACACATCCACTTATTCACAATCGAATATCATGTCCACACTTTAACATCTCATAACATCACATCAACCATCTCATAACACTCCCAATGATATTCATAAGGTACAATATACACATGTTCATGAAATTTAACCATAATATTCTCAAACTCCAACACTTAATAATTTTTGGAATCATACTATAACACTCTACAATATTATTTACATAAATTATTAATATAAATAACTACCTCTATATCTATAAACTAGCATACATCATATTGAATCACAAATTTCAAAGTAAGCTTTCAATGCACAAATTCTAAATAATTATATGAACACTTTGGTCAGTTTCAATTATGATATTAATTTTTTAAAATTATCTATAAAAACCTAAACAGCAAGAAAAAGAGAAAATACAAAATCAATATCTCTCTCTAAATTTCTCCTTACTTTATTTCATCAATTCATATTAATTAGAAAAAGTACTCGATTTATAGGGTTCAGGCTCAACACAATAGCATATCAATTTCACAAAGATTGGTCTGTCAAACATATATAATTCACTGTAGTAATTATAAGGATAAAATAAAAATTGCAAAAACACCCCAAAACCCATTCCAATTGATATCTCTAAGGATCCCTACACATGTTCTCACTAATTCCCAATTGTGAATAACTCATCCCTTACCTCTGAGCGGACTCACATGTCTTCAGCCAGCGATAGTAACATCTCTAGCGGTTCCCTGAGATTCCTTCAGTTATTCCCCCTGACTGCTCCGATAGAATTCCCAAACGTTAGAGAGACGGAGAAGAGATTGAAACCTCCACTTGTACTGTCTTCATGCGATTCCTTTTTCTCCCACCACAAATATTATCTCGAAAATCCCAACGGTGGAAGTTTACGCAATTGAATTTCAAACAACATATCCAAATTTCATGAAACTCCAACGGTTAACGAAACCGGGATTGTCGTTTTATCGAGACAGTTTTGGGTTTCTGCGGGAAATTAAAATGCTACAATGCGAAGGGTTTTCCTTTAATCTCAGATATGGTTTTGAAATTCCCAACGGTGAGAATGTTCGAATTTGGGTTTCAAACGTGGTACTCAAATTTCACGACGATCCAGCGGTGAACAAGTCCGAGATCGTCATTTTTCTGAGATAGGTTTGGTGGGCTGCGGAAAAAAGAAAGGATTTTGAGAGGAGGAGGGGAAAAACGAAAATGAGGTCAAAAAGAGGCACCTGACTTAACATAACTACTATACCTAGGGTATTCAGCTTATTATTTGCTATATATTTATTTATTTATTTATTTTATAAAAACAAACTCTATTTTATTTTCTATCAAACAAATAAATGAAATACCCTTTTTATTTTCTCTCAAATCATTCTAATTAATAATTATATCTCCTTATTTATTTATTTATAAAATCTCATCATTTTTCTAAAACTCTATTTATTTATAAATAACAATCATTTTTAATCTAGATTACAAAAATTGGGATGTTACACCATCCAGAGACGTCCAAGTCCGATGACGCGTTTCGCTGGTTGGGCTATTGATTGCTCGAGTGAGGATCCGCTCGAACGAAATTAGTGTCTTATCTTTACTTCCCTTTTATCTCCGATAAAAGATAAGTAAAAAGGGGCAACTATCATACCCAAATTTTGTCCGGAATCCATTGTTTGTCGGCATGCGACCTTCGTTTGACCACCTCAAAATGTTTAACACCCATCGTTGTAGAATCCATAAAGTTCTGAGATGTTTCGGGAAGAAATCAGTCAAAAACACGAAAACGGGAGTGTATTTTGCAAAGTGGAGTGTGTGTAAATAAACTGTTACACTATAATTTCATCCGAGGACCATTGTTGATTGTTTCGAAAGGCTTAACACTCATCGCGGTGGAATCCAAAATGTTTCGTGAGATTTTGAAAAGAAAACAGCCAAAAACATAAAAATAGGGGGTGAACTTATCAAGATAGGGTGTAAATAGAAATTTGAATCTAGGCCCTTTCGAAATATTTTGGAAGTTGGGTTGCTTAAGGAAGAAGCAAATGGACGGCAAACTCCTCCACGTTTTGTTGAAAAATGGTTTTTGGGGCTTCCTTGGCTTCCGTAATACTTTCGTAAAATTTCTGAAAATCTTGGGTAAGCATATTTCCCTTAATATTGGTGAAAGAGAAGAGAAAAAAAGATGAAAATCAAATCTTAAAAACTTCCGTAAGGCTTCCATAACTTTTCCGTAAAGTACAAAAGGGGGTGAACTTAGTAATAGGGGTGTGCTTAGAAATTTTCCTCAAGAAGCCTCTAGGCGGCAAGCACCTCCCTTTTTCCCCATAAATAGGGGAGGGGGGCTGTTTAAAAAATATTCATGACCCCTAGGCTATGCATTTAAGCTATTTTGGGTAAAAAAAACATGTTTCCGTGAAGAAGAATCAAGTCGAAGTGCTTCTGTAACGCTTCCGAGATGTTTCCGTGAGTAAATCTGTGAAGATTTTCCTGCGTTCTTCACCGTTCTTCGTCCGTTCTTCGTTCTTCAACCGGTAAGTGTTCGAATCCGAGACTTTCAATTC
>NC_038246.2:10088491-10300503 GCF_000004515.6 Glycine max | reverse complement strand
AAGCAAATTTTCCAGGTAACCATGTCTACTATCTATTTAATGATTATTCAATAATAATGTTATTTCTTTGCTTTTAATGTTTGTTCTTGGCTTGATCACCCAAACACTTATTTGTATGTTTCATTGTCATTAGAAAATGCTTTAAAATTGAGATTTGAGAATGCTATATAATGATTGTCTCATTTGGGGATAAAGTAATGTTTATTATTCTCTTGGCAATCTTTTCTCTTAAATAAATCATTTAACTTAACTTGCTTAGCAGTTAGGAGTAGAGTTAAGTGATTTAGCCTCTTTTACTTGAGAAATCAAGGTTAGAAGACTTGAGTGGATTGAGATATTGTTATGGTTCTCATTAAATAGATAAAAATCATTTTTTATCGAAATGTTTGCCAAGTACCACTAAAAACCCTAACTAGTTTGTTTAATTGTTGTTTCCAATTACTGCACATCAACTGTTTGATATATTGTCTTTGTGGAATGTACCTTATTTTTAGTAGTTTAATTTCAGAGTTGAACTTCAATTAATTGCAACCTTATCTCAAAAAAAGAAATTACCATTGCTTAGTTGTTGAGTTTACACAAAAAAGCTTAGTACAAACAAGTCCTTGAGGAGACAATCTTTCTACTTACTATTGAAAATACTACACTAATTGGAATGTGTTATTTTGGCTATTAAAGGTTGTAGTGTTAATCTATAATTAGGATTGCTCCCTTCAATCGGTCTTAGCACATCTCTCAATTTCATGTAAAAAAAGTTAATGGACCAGATTGGGTCATGCTCACCACTACTTACTAATATATTCACACAAAAAAAACCACAACTTATTAATATTTGAAAAAGTTTAACTATACATTTTCATTCAATATTGTTACTTTTAGGTACACTAATTAGATTCAGTAAAAAAAAATACACTAATTAGAAATATTTATCATCATTGATTTATACATTAATTATCATCCATATAGTTTTTGTATAAAATAATTAGAAAGTAAAGCTTTATTCTACTTTTTTTTATTCAAAAGCTTTATTCACCTTTAACTTAATAAAAATATCTTATAAATTTAATTTATTTCAAATTAATGTCAAATAAATACTCTCGTTTTTACTTTACGTATTATAAATCCTATAGTTTATGAAAAGTTGAATTCGAATGGAATTTGAATTTGGTCACTTTTCCCGTTTTCCATCCACGGAATATTTTATATGACATGATGTGGACATTTGATGAATAATAATATCTCTACTGATTATGAAACTACTTATACATTCATAAATATATATTAAATAAAAAACACACGAGTTGAAAATCTTTTAGCATTCCATTGATTTGATCAAATTTATTTTATAGTTTCCTATTTATTGAAGGCGTATGTTAACGAGTAACGACTGATCCACATCCAATCGGGTTAGATTTAGAGCCGTGGATTACACAGGTCTCTGTTGTTATTTTAACAATATTAATATTAATTATTTTCATTTTATAAATTTTAAAAACATAATTTTTTCAAAAAAAAAATTATCTACATATTCATTTTTAAAATATTTACTTAACATTAATTTTATTATAGAAATTTGCTAAGATAAAAATTGATCATTTTTGTTTCTTTTAATATTTTAAATATTTACTTAATATCACAAAAAAAAAACATAAAAATGATCTACAAAACAAAAATAATAGTTTTGTAAAAAAAGTTAAATTGCTTAAATTTAAATTCTTAACATTTTATACAAACTGCATTTCCTTAAATGATAATAATAATAATGTTAAATTACTCATTTGATCCATATAGTTTCATGATTCTTAGTTTTTTAGTCCCTATAGTTTTTAAATTACAGAATTAAAATACAAACTATAAGGACTAAAAAGAACACTTTTAAATTATAGGGACTAAACGAGAATTAAAATACAAACTATAGGAATTAAAAAGACCACTTTTAAACTATATGGACTAACAATGTAAGAATCATGAAACTATAGGGACCAAATGAGTAATTTAACCTAATAATAATAATAATAATAATAATAATAATAATAATAATAATAATAATAAATATAAAATGATGAAAATATTTGCTTTTATCTTTTTCATAAAGGATTAATTTATAATAATTTTTTAACTTAATAATAATAATAATAATACTAATTATTATTATTATTATTATTATTATTATTATTATTATTAAGCCTCAGATACCAGCCTAAAGACTGCGTATGATTAGTCCATTCAAGATTCAAGTGTGTGTTTCGAATGTTTTAAGTTCTAACTAGTGTTATTAAACTAATTGGTCGGATGGATTAGGAATAAAACTTATAACTAGTTCGAGTTTTTTATTTTTGGTGTACTAACCAATTCGAGTTAATTCTTAGAATCATATGTTATTGATTTGAAGTTGATGTCATCAAACTAGGTTAAAACATCTCTTTGTAATAACTTTTTTCTTTTTCTTAAATCAATATAGTCTATGTAATAATAACTTTCTATCGTGCTCTAGGACAGATAGATCCAGAAATCCGTGAGAAATATCTTTACTTAATTTTACTTAATAATGTACATGAGAAATTTTAAGAAAAGGGGATTAGTACCAGTGCCTTCTCCCCTCTAGAGTCTTGTGTGTGACGGATGGATGTTCGTGCTTGCATGAGATTTTCATTCATATGACTCTAAGCTTAATTCTATTTTGAAGTATTGGATCCGTTTTCTAGTTGGGTTCAAGAATATTCAAATAATAATTTATTTTCTTTTTTTCTTATTTTCTATTAAAAAAATATTGGATAGAAACTAAGAAAATAAACAAATTTATTCGAAGATAAATTAATATTAATTTATGAATAAAACTAAAAAAAATGAATCAAATAACCCTCGAGAATTCTTCTGCCGACCTATTGCCAATAAAATTTCCGGCCTCATACGAGAATGGAAAACTGGATAATTTTCTGCATCGGTGGATGAAAAATAGTGAACATAATAATTTTTTGTTGATGATGTTCCCAGCAAAAAGATACTTCCCCTAATTTTTTGCAATATTTTTTTGGTATATATATATATATATATATATATATATTATATTTTTAATATTATTTTTTATTTAATAAGATTTAATTTTGTAGATAACAGTATTTAACATAATGACATTTTTCTTATTTTAAATAAATTTTTTATTTTTTTCTTTATAGACTTTAAAGAAGAGATAATTGCATTCTTTTCAAGTGTAATTGTTCAAGTAATATTTTATTTTTATAATTAGTTATTGTTATTTTAAAAGTTAAAAATAGTTTCATTTGAAATAAAATAACTTTATTTTTTTAGAAATCAAATAACTTTATTAGTCTTTCATTTATACTGCTTTAGTTTTAATTGATTGGAAAATTAAAATTTATTTATTAACTTTCGTCAACAAAGAAAATTTATTATAAACTTTATTTGAAAATTCTAGTGTAAATTTAATTATAGATAAGTGTAGGCTTGAATATCTTTTTTTATCTTTACAATTTAGTATTTTTTTTCATTTTCGTTCTTAAAGCATTTTACATAACATTTTTCTTACTATTCGAAGCATTTTTTTTACTATTCAAAGCACTATTTAAAGCTTTTTAAGTATAAAAATAAAACGAACACATTTTATAATGATTAAAAGAAATCACAGGGACAAAAATGAAAAAAAATACTAAATTGTAAGAACGAAAAATATATTTAAATATATTTTTTATGTTATGAAAAATTCAAAAAGATATATTTTATATATATTGTTATTGTAATTAATGTTTTATAATATATAGATTAATAATATTTCGTATAAATTTATATATGTATACATTCCCCCCGGGAGGGGGGTTGGCTCAGTCCCTGGTTGCTAGCTTTTTCTTGTTTTACTCTCTCGTGTACAAAGCAAGCGGTATTAAAGTAGGCAAGGATCAAATTAACATAGCACCTAATAGCGTACAAAATTTAGACCACTACACTGTATGGATTTGTTGATATATATTTTGGGGGGAAAAGTGTATAAGTCTAGATCATAAAATTCAATTAATAACTCACTAATTCAGGTTGTAACCCATTGACATAGTATTATATAAAGTCAATCATTGGTCTGAGTTTTATAACATTGTTTCTAACACTGTGTTAATCATTTAAGTTGTTTATTCCCTAATAGAAAAGTAATTAGTTTGTCTCCTAGGGATAGGGGAAGATACCATAGTGTGATTGAGTTAAGGCTAACAATACTACAAATATGACATTTCATGTTGAAAATCTATATTGGTGTGGTGACATATTTTAAATTATAATGAAGTATATTACATTGATTTTTTATTTATTTAAATCAATCATTATATTGATGAAAATATTATTTGATTTGTTGGGACAAGTGTTGTCAAATGGCGGCGATGACAGTGCCATGGCGGAAAGGCGTGACGATTTTTTGAAAAAACGCCACCGAATAGCGGTGGCGTGGCGGGTTGCGAATGGCGATGCCATGGCGGTCATGGCGATTATGGGGGCATGGCGGAAATAGCATTTTTTTTTGTTTTTTTTTTTCGCGGTAGGAATTGGGCTGACCCGACCCAACCCTACCCGGTAAGTTAATCAAAAGCGCAGCCCTCACCTCCCACGCAGGTTGAATCAGAATTCAGAACGCAGCCCTACTCCAACTAAAAGAGCAACCCCTACACCCAATTGCCACCCCCCGCACGCAGAACGCAGCTAGCAGTGACGACCCCACAGCGGTGACGAGCACAGGCACGAACGGCGGCGATTACCCTCACGAAGGCGGTGAACATCGTGGCGTTTACGAAGTGGTGCGTGCTAGCTTTAATTTTTTTTTTTAATTTGGTTTTTGTTGTTTGACACTCCTTAGCTTTTCTTTTTCCTTTTCTTATTTGACACTCTCTTTTTACTTTTGACAGTCCCATTTTTATTTATTTTTTCTATTTGACACCATAATTTTTTTTCTGTTCAGTCCTCTTTTAAATGGCTGAACCATCATTCGATGCTACTACTACAAGTGCAACGAGGAAAAATAAGACAGACCCAAGCTGGAAATATTGTCATCCACTGGTGGAAGGAATAAAAACACAATTGTTTGTAATTTCTGTGAAAAAATCACAAAGGGAGGAATAATCAGAGCCAAACAACACCTGATTGGGAAGTCGGATAACATTGTAGCTTGCAAGAAAACTCCACCAAATGTAGTCGAAGAGTTGAAGGAATATATGACTACCAAAAAAAGTGGGACCACTTACAGTACTTCTGGCAGTGGTAATATGACAAATATAAGAGATTTTGAATTTGGTGAATTAATTGGATGTGATGGAAGTGAAGATGATGAGTTTGCGGACTCTTCTAATGCTACTGCAAGTGCTAAGACAAAGTGTGGGACTAAAAAAGGACCAATGGACAAATTTTGTAAGAATTCAGAAAATGCAATCAATTGGAGAAAAATGGAGATGTTGAGGCAAATGAACATAAGAGAGTCAATGGATAAGAATGAAGTATTGAAGGTGCATCAACATATTGCTCGCTTTTGGTACCAAGCGGTTTGTCATTCAACCTCATTAAATTGAAAAGCGTTGAGAATATGGTTGCAGCCATTCGTCAATATGAACCACATTTGTCCATTCCTAGCTATCATGACATCAGAGTTCCACTCCTGAAGAAGGAAGTTGAATATACTGAAAATTTGATGAAAGGTCATAGGGAGCAATAGGTCAAGTATGGTTGTACTATTATGTTCGATGCATGGACTGATCGGAAACAAAGATGCATCATTAATTTTTTGATTAACTCTCAAGTTGGTACCATGTTTTTGAAGTCTGTTGATGGCTCTGATTTTTTAAAGACAAGTGAAAAGATTTTTGAGTTGCTTGATGCCATTATGGAGGAAGTTGGAGAAGAGAATGTTGTTCAAGTTGTAACCGATAATGGGAGCAACTATGTTTTAGAGGGTAAGTTGTTGGAGGAGAAAAGGAAACATATTTATTGGACTCCTTGTGCAACTTATTGTATTGATTTGATGCTTGAAGATATTGGGAAGTTTCCCTTGATAAGGAAGACAATTAGAAGGGAAATTAATCTAGTTGGGTTTATCTATGCCCATTCTAGTACCTTAAGTTTGTTGAGAAATTTTATAAACAAGAGGGAATTGGTGAGACATGCTATTACTAGATTTGCCACTTCTTATCTAACCTTAGAAAGGCTCCATAAAGAGAAAACCAATATTAGAAAGATGTTTACTTCTGATGAATGGACCTTGAACAAGCTATCTAAGGAGCCTAAGGGAAAAGAAGCTGCAAAGGTAGTGCTCATGCCTTTTATTGGGAATAGTGTGGTTTACACTCTTAAAGTCATGGCTCCACTTGTGAAAGTGCTTCGTCTTGTGGATGGTGAAAGGAAACCAGCCATGGGCTATATTTATGAAGCAATGGACAAGGCAAAAGAAACAATTATCAAGTCTTTCAACAACAATGAAAGCAAGTACAAAGATGTGTTTGCAATCATTGATAAAAGATGGAATTTTCAGCTTCATAGGCCATTGCATGCAGCTGCCCACTTCTTAAATCCAAAGTTCTTTTATGACAACACTGACTTGGACTTTGATTTTGAGGTCACCAATGGTTTGTTTGAGTGTATTAAGAAGTTAATTCCACAATTTGATGTGCAATAGAAAATTCTAACCGAGTTGCACCTTTACATTATTGGTGTTGAACACTTTGGTTCTGACTTTGCAATGGCTCAAAGGAAAACCCATTCTCCTAGTAAGAAACTTTTACCATATGAAAAATACAAATACTATACTATTTTTTTATGTATTAATGTTATAATTCATAATTCTAAGTTATGCTCTTAGTTGGTAATTGGTATTGCAGCATATTGGTGGCGAATGTTTGGGTCACAAACTCCAAATTTGTAGAAGCTAGCTATTAAAATTTTGAGTTTGACTTGCAGTGTTTCAGGATGTGAAAGAAATTGGAGTGTGTTTGAGCAAGTAATTGTGACAAAACACTAACTATACTTTTTAATTTTATTTAATTTTTATGATCAAGTTTTATTTGGAGTATATTTGAGATTGAAATCAACATTTATTTGTTATGTTGTAGATTCATTCCAAAAAATGAAATAGGCTTGAGCACAAGAGGTTGCATGATTTGGTGTTTGTCAAATACAACCAACAATTGAAGCAAAGATATAATGCAAGAGATGAAATTGATCCAATTTCTCTTAATGATATTGATGTGTGCAATGAACGGATCGTGGGAGAGATGGATCAAGATGATGATAATGATGCTGGAAATGATTTGGTATTTGAAGATGATGATGCTCTAAATTGGGCAACTGTGTATCAGGCTTCGGGGGTTGGAGTGTAGGATGTATACTAGGCGGAAAAAGTAAAAAACAACAAGTGTTGCTGCTACCCAAACTTCTAAAAAAACAAGCAATGGTTGTTGGATCTTCATCAAGGAAGCAAAAAGTAGTCCAAGAAAATGATGAGGATCTAGATTTTGAGGAGAATATTGATCTTGAATCTGAAGAAGAAGAAATCATGGTCAATTTTGAGGCATCTGATGGGGAAGAGGGAGAGGGAGATGCTCCATTACCATATGATAATAACGAATATGATTATGTTGGGATTGGAGAAGATGATTAGAGCCTGAACCTTCACTTTGCACTTTGCATTATGTTTTTATCATTTTCTTATTTTGAACTCTTTAATGAGTTTATTTGGTGTTGGTACTTGATTATTGTATTAACTCATGAAACTTTTTTAGTTTATTTGAATGCAATCCATTGTTTTTTTTTTCAATTTCAATGAGTTTATATATATGTATATATATTTTTGTCCGCCATGACATTCTCCATTTTCCGCTATGCCATCCACCATATTTTTATGGCGGATTTTTGGCTTTCTGCCATGAATCGTCATCCGCCATTAACAACATTGGTTTGGATAGACTAGAATCCTGACCTAGCTAGGAGGGCTTAATGGAATTTTAATCACAGAATCCAATCTAGCTTTTATGGGCTAATTTCATATATACTTGCCATGATACTCTGCAAGCTCCAGCTCCATTTCACTTGCTTGTCTTGTACCATCTCCAGCAAAAACTCCAACACCATATGGAGTTCCTCCTTTTGTGGACTCCAAATTGAACATTCCAGCACCAAAGCTATAACCAATAGGAACATAAAGCATACTAAAACTATAACCAATAGGAACATAAAGCATACCATGGTGGACAAACTGTGTGATTGCTGTCCAACTACAACAGTTGTCATACAAACAATGTTAATTGGTTGAAGCTTATGTCAGAGATTCATGACACTTACTATTTTTTTTTTGCCTGCATTCTATGCACCAAAAGAAGCAAGCTTGTCAGCATAAGCATTGCCTTCGCGATAGATATGTAAAATTCTAAAACTAAACTTTTTAGTTGGATCTATACAATTCACCCAACGGTTGTAAAGAGTCCAAGGGGCTGAAAGACGATGATTATATAATGCAGAATTTTGAGAATATTGTTGTATGATTGTGCTAATCCTAATTGTATTGAGAATATTGCTACATGATTGTGCTGATCTTAATTGATTCTATTTGTATTAATTCTGATTGTATGTATTAATTCTTATTGTATTTTAATTCTATTTTGTATCTTGATCTCTTGATTATTGGGATCACTTATTTTTAAGATAGATAGTTGTATCATATATGACAGGAAAAGCTATAGGAGAAATCTTAGTTAGGTGGTTGGATGACCTTGTATATATATCTATCGATTGTTTCTAATAGAGGCATAACAACAAATTCCATTTATTGTTTTCTTGGTATCAGAGCCAAGCTCTGATTCAAAAATGAGTATTGAAGAATGGCGGATAGCACGATGATGATCAGAGACGTAAAGAGAACATCGTCTCCATATGATCTAAGTTTGAATGACAATCCTAAAAGTGTGATCACCCAAGTCCAATTACGGGGTGAAAACTACAAAGAAGGGGTTAAGGCTATGAAAACCTCCTTACGTGCATGGCGTAAATGGGGTTTTGTGGATGGCACCGTAAAGCATCCAAAGGAATGATCATCAGAGATGGAGGATTGGTGGACCGTGCAATCTATGTTGGTGTCTTGGATTTTAAACACCATTGAAACATCATTGCGTTCCACTATCTCTTACATGGAGAATGCAAAAGAATTGTGGGAAGACATTAAAGAATGGTTTTCAGTGATGAACGGCCCTAGGATTCAACAACTGAAATCAGAACCGGCTGAATGCAAGCAAGAAGGAATGACCATGGTAAATTACTAAGGAAATCTAAATATGTTGTGCGATGAATTGGCAAACTACCAGCAGATACCGGCATGCACGTGTTGAGGATGCAAATGTGACATCAAGGCGAAATTAGAAAAGAGGAGGGAAGAAGAAAAAGTACATTAATTATTGATGGGGTTGGATGATGTGTTATATGGGACAGTCCGTTCAAATCTTCTTGCTACTAATCTGTTGTCATCATTTAACAGAGTATATGCTACTCTCATACAAGAAAAATGTGTGAAGGGAATTTCTAGAACCAAGGAGGAACGAGGGGAAGTTGTTGGTCTGGCTGTGCAAATTGGTGGAAGGACAAGAGGGCGTGGAGATGCAAAAGACAAGTCCATGGTTTGTGGGCACTGCAACCGAACAAGACATGATGCCACAAACTATTTTCAGGTGGTTGGGTATCCAAAATGGTCATTCCAATGGAGGAATGATTCTACCAGCGATGGATACACACAAGGGCGGACTGACAGGTTTGAGCAGTGAATAGTGGCAAACTCTGGTGAATCTTCTGAACAATCATAAGGGAAGCACCATAGAAAGAATGATAGGTAAAAACACGGTGTGAATTATTGATATAGGAGCCTCTAATCATATTGACAATGATCCTCAAATCTAATTTTGTTTCTTCTATTCCATATATGGAAGATAGCAAAAGTTATAGTTGAAAGAACAAAGTCTTAATCTTGAGAACATCTACTAACCATACTAATCAAAAGAATGTTCTGGACAGAAGAAAGATCCAAGGATCAGCCAAGCATATTTTGAACCCAATTCCATATTTGATGAGCAAAGGAGCAAGATAAGAAAATGTGTTTAGTGGTTTCGAAGCAACTCCCACATTTGTAACACATCGAAACAATAGTAATACATTTTCTCCTTAAGTTTTCATCTGTTGGCTGCCTATGATGGAGAGCTTTCCATATCACTACAGATTTGGAGGGAGGAATACAAGAGCTCCAAATTCTCTTAGCCTAAGTAACATCATTCATTATGGGGGAAAGGAACAAATGAGAGTATTTGAGGGTCAATATTCCTGAAGGAGATTTTTTTCAAATCAAACAATCATCCTCCATAGCAGTCGGGATAGTCACTTACAAAATAATGCCAGTAATATCAAGAAAATTCTCAACAAGGAAATTAGAAAGATTCCAATTACCCATTTTCAAAAATTCACAAATAGTAGCTTGGAGAAGAGCATGTTTCATAGTAGGAATATCAAATAGATTAGAAATGGAAATATCAAACCAACTATCACACCAAAAATTGATGGTACCCTTTCCTAGTAGCCAAATGGAATTATTCGTCAAAAAACAAACTCAGATTTAATGTCAATCCAAATGGATGAGGAAATATGACCTGAGATGACTTCGTTCTTCTTTAAAACTCTTCCCCTCGGTAGTTTCGTCCAATGCAGATTTGAAGAGATCAACTCCCAACCCAACTTCAACATGGCAACTCTGTTTATAGTTGTGACAGATCGCAAGCCAAGATCATCATCAACAAACAGTTTGCACAAGGAGTTCCAAGCTACATTGAATGTTCTCCACATCCCCACTCCAAATGAAGTTTCTTATTCATCGATCATTTTTTTTTCAAAAGCTCAACATGCCATAAGTACACATGAAAGCTATAAGTGAGCATGCTATGAATGAAAATTTTGACTAAGCTTTCCTTTCCAAGCTGATAATTTTGACTATATCCTCTCTGTGATAGGATGAAGGTGACCTTTTTTGGGCTTTCCTTGAAAAAGGGGAACTCCTATAAGTTGTTATTTGAACCAATGTAAAATGTCATTTTACACTAGTTCAAATAAGAACCTATGTAATATATGTTTTTAAAATCTGCTCCTAGTTACTTTCATTTTTAATCACTGCACAATACTATTGTTACTCCAAACACCAATGAAAACCTTTCACCATTGTAAACATATAAAACTTCACTTTGGCTAAAATACTCAAAAGGATACACAACCTTATTTGACCCTCTCAAACTTAGGATGATCCTTTTGGACCTAGTGCTTGTCAACTTATTTGGGTTGGAAAAATGCCAATTTGTTGGATTGGTCCAAGAGTGTGTTTGGATGGAGGAATTTAAAATTCTGAAAAATTTTAAATTCTAAAAATTTCAAATACTTCAATTGAAATTCTTTTATTTTCAAAATTTTGTATTTGGATAAAAAAAAGTTAAAATTATGAGAGTGAAAAAAAAGAAAAGATATGATTGGTGTGCTAGTTATACGTGTTCCTCTACGCTTAAACCCGATCGATGTTCCACAATCTCATACAGTGTTTCTTGAAGAAGAGAATTTCAATTTCTCACCTTTTAGAAGGAAATTGAAATTTCAGATTTTTAGTTGTTTAAAATTCTGTTTTAAAATTCTAAAATTTTAAATTTTTCACAAAAAAACATCCAAACAATGAATTCTAAATTACCGATATTCAAATTCTCTGATAAATTACTTTCCTGAGTTAAAATTTTCTATCCAAACATACTCTAAGGTTATTATGTTTGGTACTTGTAAAGCTGAGTTGCCAACAAACCATATTAGGAGTTACATAGGCCATGGTGGTTGAGGGCCAAAGCAAAGGATATGTTTGCCATAAGGTACCTCCCTTATCCCCATGAGGTGAGTAACCACTCTTCTACTAAGAAATAAATGGTTTGAACAACCAAGGGAAGGCTCAAACACCACTTGAATGGACTAGTCACGGACAATTTTGGGTAAATGACACTAATCACCTAAGAGGTTTTGTCAAATTACGGAGCCTCTGCCACCTCTCTAATATATTCTACATCCGTGTGGTGTGCCTTAGTTTCTTAATTAACATATAAGTTTTGAGCTGCCACTGCGTCATCTATTTCTAGATTAAGTAAGAGCTATTTCCATCAAATTCCACTCACTCCAAACCCAAAACATATAACTCCCAAAAAAAAATCACCCTTAATTAACACCTCTATCCCTTCTCCTAGTATTAGGTTATTTATCTACCAAAGTTTAATTTGGCATCAAACAACCAAATTTGATATTTTCCTATATAACTTTCATGACCCTATGCCCCATTGCGCCATGGCCACGGACAAGGAAGAAGATAAAGCCGCACTCTGAAAAAACCTTTTTTTTTTGTTCCTTCTTTCTTCAGAATATTAAGGAATCCACACGAGAACAACGTGTGGATGATCATTTGGTGCTGAGAAAAGAAGGGATAAATAACCCTAGTGATCCATTCTTTGTTTATTTTTCTTTTTGGAGGAATAAATAATTAGTCATTCATAACAGATTCTGTTAATCAGTTATGTCTAAAAAAGTAATTCTTCCGACGGCGGCATCTCATCGGCGGCAGCCGCTGCTGCTGCAGCAGAGTGAGAGCTACCGGAAGGCGGGGACGCGGGTCATGGGGGAGGCGGTGGGCGGCACCGCCGCCGTGTGCTGCTGCTTCTCCTTCGGCCTGGCCAACATTATGTACCTAGCGATGTACAAGGTTCCGGCGATGCTGTGCCAGAAGGCGCTGCGGAGGAAGCGGCGGAGCCGCCGCCTCCTCCTCCTTCAGACCAGGGAGGAAGCAGCGGCGGTCCCGTCGCGGCCGCGGTGCACCTGCGGCTGCTGCGATGACATCATCAGCGCCGGGCGGGTTTACCCGCTGTGCAGCAACGACGGCGGCGACGTGGCGGTGCTGCGAAGCCGTAGCTCGGTGGAGAAGGACAAGGAGGTGGTGGAGTTGGAGAAAGAGATGTGGGAGAGGTTTTATGGAAGTGGGTTTTGGAGAAGCCCCTCTCAGAGAGAAAACTCTTCTCCGCAACAAAGGATTAATGCCACCACTGTTTCTGCTCCTAATTATCTTCAGGTTCTTGCTGTTAAAAATTAATTGACTGGGTCAACCTTGTAAATGGAAAACATCAGTGGGATGTTATAAGTTTTTGGAACCCATCATCACATGTCAAGTTGTTTTTTTTTCAATTACATGACAACAAGGTTGCATCATTTGAATGTAATCATCATCATCATCATGTGTTTTCCCTTCTAAATTGCTTTAAAACTTATGAATGGTAGATTTTATATGTGCCCTGTAGCGATAATGTTCTTCTCCATAATAAATAGTTAAATATAAAATTAAATGAATTAAATTTCTCATAAATTAAAATTAACTTGTGTATTCAAATTTTATAAAAGTTTTTCCATGTAGTTTTTTCAATTGATTTTGATTTTTGACCATATTTAAACAAACTTCCCTGCAATGCCACTAATCAGAGATAAAAAAAAAAAAGTAAAACGATAAAATAATTAAACTTCTTTCATAACCTAAAATCAAATCATAAGCTTAACTTCAATAAAAGTTCTTTCATTCAACTTTTTTAAAATTTTCTAAATTAACTGATCCTCTTTATTACGTATGTGTTCAAGTGCATATTAGAATTAACACCACTAAATTTCAACAAGAAAAATTATTTGGTGGTTTTGAATCATATGATCTATATTAATCTCTACATAATATGTGATAAAGTGTTATTAATTCATATCCATTTTAATTCATTTTATTTTAAATTTTTATAATTGTTTATTGAGAAATTTATCTAATGTAGCCAAAAGTAATTTAGCCTTTACTTCATTCCTCATTTCACATGAGTTAAAATTAGTAGTATGCCGTGTTATTAGGAGCAGTACATAGGGCACGATTCATCAAAGATATTATAAGAAACGTTCTAATAATAAAGTTGTGGATAAGGTGTCGCTTCGCATATTGTTACTGTTAATATGGACACTAATTTTGGTGGGAGATCACAAGCACTTTATGTACATGTTCAATTTCTATTTTCAAACAGTGGCATAATTGCTTTAGTTTTTATTCTTTTCGCATAATTCGAATGTCACCTTTATGGTTGTAAATAAGAGTCTGATAAGACATTAGATAGTAGTGTGTGGCTTGCTAATCCAAGCTACACCCCTTTAGCTGATTGAAGCAAATTAAGAGTTCAGGTGCTTCAATTCACATGAGACAGATCATATAAGTTAATGGGGTTGAAGTATGGGCATATAAGAATATGACATTTTAACTCCCCAAGACATGTATGAATGCTTCTCATAACATGTTGCCCTCTTGTACCATTAATGATTTTTGTCTTTGGTAATGATAGTCCAGCATAAAATTTTGTACATCAAATCTTACACCTAACAATAAGAAGAGAAAAAAAAAAGGTTGGAAAATATGTTGGAAAAAATTATTGCATGAAATAAGAATATTAATTCTTGTCTCCATCTGGTGGTCCTATTTTTATTCTTTGTCTCCTCCCAATTATTTTTGCCAAATATTTTCAGCCACACCATTATTTCAATGCATGCGAAAGGCTACAAAATAAGGGTCGTTCTCATACATGAAGTAATTAATTTACAGTTAATTAAAAATAAAATAAAAGATATATAATTCCTTTTCTATTTACCTGTGTAAGCTGCATATTTGAAACTTGCATAACAACATTGGTACCATAGAATTAGCATATAAATAACGCCAAGAATAAAGGCAAAATATGTAAATGGCAGAACAACGTACGTATGAAAGTCGGTTTAAAATTGCAATCATCAGTTGCAACTATGTGGTCCATAAATTATACAACAATAATATTCATATATGCAATATATTCACCTCTCTTTCACCTCGTTTCTAAATCTCCTTTCCTGTAACATTAATTATTATGTACCCTCAGAGATATTCTTACGTAGGTGTACATGTGCCTATATAAGAATATATATAGCTACCTAGATCTCCTTTTCTGTAACATTACATTAATTATTAGTTTCCTATAGACTTTTCACCTTCTCTCTATCTCTCACTATGGCCGTGTACACATAACGAGTGTATATATAATGATCATTTTCGTATATTATATGGTTTGCCAATTTCTATATAATAGACATTTGGATTATCATTGCAATAGTAGGTGCATTTGTTGGAATTTTAACCTACCATATAAAATATCAATTACCAATTGTATATATGAACACCAAAACATACTGTCATATTATAAAAAAAAATAAAGAAATATCTGAATTCATACAACTTATCAAAGGAATGCAGCAAAATTATAATATAAATATTATAATATAATATGTAATTAATATTAATTAATTAAAAATTATAAAATTCTTAACAACATTTTCTAATAACAACTATTTATATATATCTAATTAATAATTATAATTGCAATTTAAAATCACACAAATGATTGTTATGATCACTCAAGAGGATGTATTCAATGAAAGCATCCAGCATCATAATGGCATAAGGCATACCACTATATACCGGTACAGTGGTCCATGCAGAACATTAATAGTGACCACTAGCAGTGTTTCAGTGAGCTTCTAGTTAAGCACAGAATTCAACACAAGGAGTGAAAAGGGAAGATTAGAAGTAGGGTAACTGTCAATCAATTTAAATGAGGGTGCACTTGAATCTCCTTATTTTTTAAAATTTATTAAATTTATAAATAAAATTTTATATTTTTATATTTTATTTTATCTATATTTATACAATTAAATTTACTGATTTTATTTTTTATAATTTGTTCTCACTCATCTTGGATCTGTCAGTGCTTTCAATGCCACTTGATTCATTTGTTTCTTTGACAGTTCTCAGAAATTATTTCATACTCTAAGCTATCAGACATTTGCATGATGGTGATGGTCATGCCAGAGAGGGATTTCTATCTCAGACTATAGGCCAAATTACTTCAGTTTCCCTTCCTCCTTGTCCCTTCTGTGATCTCCCACACCCTGCAGTTTGTACCATGTACAAACAAAGAGATGATAATCCTTTCGTAGCTTATGATCTATCTTAAACCTTTTAAAAAATGAATATGAAATAGAAAAATAGAAAAGTAGAAAAAAAAAAAAAATAGGCTAGATAGGGAAAATAAAGTCAAGGATTCTAGCTCCTTTGATTGAGCAGAATGCATGGCCTGTTATAAATTCTTGATATTATATTTAATTTTTACGGATAAAAAAAATAAGAAAAATAAATATAATTTTAAGGAACAATTTTAATATATATGTTTGTGTCTGTTAGGATTATAAGTTGGCTAGAAGCAACAATGGAATTAAGGAGTAAGGACATTATATTTTAAAGGCACAGTGCTATTGCTAAGTGATCATCTAATCTTATGATTGTGGTAGATGGAGACATATATAAATAAGGATCTAACTTAAATATTTTAATAATTACTTTCTATTTATTTTTAAGAAAAAGTATAAAACAAGTTGTATTGTGTGTAACATTCAATTTTACCATTATCAATCAAGCAGAAAATGATAATTACATTTTGAACACTGGGTGACACTTTTATCTATATAATTAGAATGATAATATTTGCATTTTTTTCTATACTAAGCATATATACATACTAACATACATGGTTAATTAAAGAAAATAAAACTAATTAATTCACAACTTATTGTATAGTATTAAAAAATTTAGAAACCCAGAGTCAGGGTATGTGCCTCTTCACTATCCTAGAGGATAAATATTTATTTGCATATAAGTATAACTATAATTGATAATAAATAAACATTTTTAAATTAATTTGTAGATTGTATTATAATTAAAACTTAAAATAAATAAATAATTCTAAATATATAAATTATGTTTTAGATTTATATTAAATAATTTAGACTGTGATATAAGATTTTTTTAATTAAATGGATAAACAATTAAAAAAATCAAATATACAAATAAAGATAGGAGGAAAATGATTTGAAAATTAAGAGAGATATTTTTTTGGCCATGTGAAATACACCTTTCAAAAAGACAAGAGAGTGAGTATTGAAAATCTCTAACTAAAAAAGTGAGGAGAGTATGTGAGAGTTTCACTCGATCTCCAAATTAGAGATTATAATTTATAGTATAGAAGTATATTTAATTTTTATTAAAATTTTAGTTTCATGATTTAAATATTTATTGACAATTCATTTTTTAACCCTTTTGATTTTCTTAGAAATTTTGTACTTTTTTTAAAAAAATTAAACAAATAAAAATCAAAACAGTATATTTTTGGCTAAATTAAAAATGAGTATTTTATTACTTATCGAGAAACGTAAAAATATACTAATGTAATATTTATTAAGTATAATTTTTTTACTTATTACAAATTAAATTGAGCAGCAAGTCTTTATAATTTCATTAAAATTGAGCTCTTATATAGTTATAAAATTATATAACGTAATCCTTAGAAATTATCATTAAAATTTCGTTAAATATTACCAACATAATATTTTTTATGTATTAATCTCTTGGATTTTCATCTCTCTATTATTATGTCCATTGTTTATTAAAATAAAAGTTAACTTGTTAATATATTTAACTGAAATTAAGAAGAAGAAAAAACATTTCTTAAAATAACCTTAACATTTGAAAATGAATTTGTAAACAAGAATATTAGGAATACTCAATTCAATAAAAATGTCCATTAGATCAAGTGTGGTGTTTTCTTAAGTCCTTGATCCTCTTCCATAAATAATTGTCTAGATAGGAAGAGAAAGTCCTTGGGGAAAATAAATTTTGGAGCTTCGGCTATTTGTATGTTACTATATTCTTATTAAAATATAATATCTTATTAAAAGATTTAAATAATTAAAATCTCACTTTTTCTTCTTTTTTAAAGTTGACTTATTGTTTTTCAACTAAAAGAAAGAGAGGTAAGTAAAGAAATAAAGTGTTTCTAGATTAATTGACTCAAATCAAGAGAGATTCCAAGAGAAAAGGGAATTTCTATTTCCACCCATGTTTTGTTGTTGTCACTGTTCATGTTGGTAGGATTTTTTCTTATTTTCAAAATTATCTTTCTCACATAAACATGGTTTGTTATAAAAATATACAATAAAATTGTGTTTCTATTGTATATATAAAATCTTGTTTTTGTTGCATATGTTTAGGATGGAAAAGAAGTGTGTAATGGAAATACGATTTCATTGTATTCTTTTTTCACACACAAATATATGTAACAAAAACACTATTTCTTTGAATACTTGTACCACATAATAATGTTTTCATTGTATTCTTTTTTTAATCTCTAGTTAAATTCTTGTATGCATTGCATGTGGTCTCTGCCATGAATGAGCTTCAATGTTGTAGTATCTTTTCCATTGGGGTGCAATAAGAAGTATGAGACAATTATCCTTTAAAAAAAAGTTATATTATCATAAAAAAAAGATAGAGTTGAGTTAGTGGAAAAATTTACATGCTTACAATACTAAATGGTCTCTTAAGTAGGTTATGTATATTTGTTCAAAGTGATTTCCATCAACAAATTCAATAACAATAAGTTGTTGTGCAACAGATGGTGTCAAACTCCTGAGTGGAAAGAAAATCAAACTTTATGACATACATAAGTGAATTAAGACAACATCATACTGACTACCAATCATATAACCCATGTTAGGAATGGTCATCCACTTCTCAATGGGTGTTTTATTGGAACACTTTCGACATACAAATAGCTGATTAATTTAACTAGTATTTCTTCTGTGTCAAAGAGTTCAATATAAAGAGAGTGTCATGTTTGAAATTTTTGAATCAATTCTTGACGAATTAGAACCCAAGATTCCTCGCCCTGACTTAGCAAAACTACAATTGTCTTGTACCCACAATTTTCATCTAGTCTCACGTCAACAATTTGGAGGATGTATTATTGCAACTCATCGGAGAATCCATCCATATTTTTTTTTCATCCATATAATCATGATTCTGGTAACACAATAGAATCATGATTCCTTTGATTTAAAATGAAATAAAAAAGTTACCAAGTTACAGATCCAAGCTCTACCATTGAAGGATATTAATCAACTAAATGAATTGAATGGGGTTGATAGGAGGCAGATTTGGGGTTTCGGGTGTGATGAAAATGAACAAGAAAAAGGGGGTGGGGGTGTTGTGAAAGAGGATGTAGAGAGAATGAGGGAAAAGGTTGGGGTGCAGAAAAGGAAGGAGGGAAGCAAGATAAATTTGCTTTTGCAAGGGGAGAGAATAGCAACCCCTGGTTATGATTGACATGAGGCCCACTATGTACATGAGTTAGTCTCATCTAAGAGGCCTAATCCCTCTCACTCTCATAGTCTTATATTTATTTTTATAATGTTTTAGTTCAATATTATCAAGGTCAAAAATCTACTTTAGGTATTTTAGGATTTTAAACAATATTTATGTTTTAGGTTTAATTTAATATAATTTGTAAATTCTTATTTTATTTTTCAAAATCTTCTTAGTTACATAATTATTTATCAAAATTTTATAATTAAACAATTCTAACATTTCTCAATTCTAAGCATAGCTCTATATAGCCCACTTTTTCTTAGCTTTATATATGAAATGTAAAAAGGAGATGTGATAAGGAAGATTTTATCTAAAGTTTTTTTTTAAAAAAAAAAAAATAAGTCTTACTTATCAATTTGATCCCTAAATTATTTAAAATCGTCAATTTAATCTCTAAATTTTTAAAAACTTCATAGCTTTTAGCACATTTGATTAATTAGTCATCTTAGCATTTTTATTAATCCAACAGTTTTCTTTATTTCATGTTAGTAGAGTGGTGAACAATCTTGCTTAGCTTTCATAGATCAAGTATTTGTTGATATGTTTTAGCTTAACACACAATTAAGGTTTTAAACAAGCCATGGCAAATGAAGTACGTGAAGCTTAAGTTTAAGCCTAACTTGTTTAACAATCTAAATTTAAAATTTAAGTTTGACTTATTAGAAAAATAAGAAATTTGATCTTAACTTGTTTATCTTTTTAGAGGAAGCTCAACTTGTTAAAATCATATTTTGTGTGAGAACAATTTAAATTTTCAATTAAATGCAAGTGGGTATAAATTTAATAGGTACATTCTAAAATACAGAGGGATGTATCTTGATTTTTGATGAACTATGTAATTATAACGAAAAGCTGGTTGTAAAGTCCATTGAGTCACATTCATGAATGAAACCATGAACATTTGTTACATAAAAGGGGGCCATATGAAGTGGATGTAGCATCTAAACTAAAGAAAGAGAAGAAAATGTCACAACAAAAGGTATTTTATTCACCTTGTTATTCCTTTGAGTCGTTTACAAAGTATAGATAGATACAAGAGGGAGAAATTTTAGGAGCTATCCTAGCCTATACATGATACTTATGGCTAAATATAAGTAAATTTGACCCTTGATCTTAGGGATTTGACAGCTATTTGCAATTAATGTTCTTATTTTCTGGTAATTCTAATGACTCACGCTAACACTCCCTCAAGTTGATGCATAAATGTCTTTAATGCCCAACTTGTCAAGTGAGTCATGGAAGTTCTTATCGGATGTTGCCTTTGTAAGAATGTCTGCCAATTGGTCTTTCGACTTAAGAAACAGAAATCGAATAATCTTATCCTCAAGATTCTGCTTGATGAAATGTCTATTTACCTCCACATGCTTTGTTCGATAATGCTAGACAGGATTTTTAGAGATATCAATTGCAACTTTATTGTCACAAAATAGGTTCATCTCCATGCTAGCACCAAAGCCAATCTCCATTAGTAACCTTCTAAGCCATAATAGTTCACAAAATCCTTTGGCCATGCCCCTAAACTCAGCTTCAGCACTAGATAAGGCCACAACTTTTTGCTTTTTACTTCTCCATGTAACTAAATTCCCTCCGACAAATGTGAAGTATCCTGATGTGGATTTTCTGTCTAGAACATTCCTTGCCCAATCTGCATTGGTGTACCCTTCAACACTCAAGTGATTATTCTTAGGGAACATCAACCCCTTTCCTGGTGAGGATTTTAAATAGCGAAGTATTTGGTTTCCTGCATTCATATGTTTTTCACTTGGATTATGCATAAATTGGTTCACCATACTTATGACATAGGCAATATTAGGGCGAGTATGCGACAAATAGATAAGTTTCCCCACCAATTTTTAGTACCTCCCTTTATCTACGAGCACTTGGTCTGTGTATTGAGAAAGTTTGTGATTATGGACTATTGAAGTATTTGTTGGTTTGCAGTCCAGCAGCCCTATCTCAATCAATAAGTCCAACACATACTTTCTTTGAGATAAGAAAATGCCTCTTTGTGACCTTGCCACCTCTATTCCAAAAAAATACTTGAGTCCATCCAAATTCTTCATCTCAAACTCAGCTGCCAATTGCTCTTGTAGTCTTCAAATTTCTTTTGTATCATCTCCAGTAATAATCACGTCATCTACGTAAACAAATAGAGTTGTCACCTTTCCTTGTTGATACTTTAAGAATAGGATGTGATCTGAATTACTTTGGTCAAAACCATACCTTCTCATAGCTCAGCTAAATCTTCCAAACCATGCTCGAGGTGATTGTTTCAACCATATAGTGCTTGTTCTAACTTGCATACCACCTTGGTTCTGGAAGAGGGCATATATCCCAGTGGGATATCCATATAAACATCTTCTTTGAGATCTCCATGGAGAAAAGTGTTCTTTACGTCGTGCTGGAGTAGTTGCCAATCTAAATTTGTTGCAAGAGATAATAGGACTCTAATAGTATTTAGTTTGGGCACTGGTGAAAAAGTCTTTGTATAATCTATACTGTAAGTTTGTGTGAACCCTTTTGCCACCAGCCTTACCTTGTGTCTATCAATGTATCTGTCGATTTTGTATTTGATTGAGAATACTCATTTTCACCCCACTATCTTTTTTCCCTTAGGAAGTGGTATCAACCTCCATGTATTATTATTTTGTAAAACTTCCATTTCCTCTTATATGGCTTGTGCCCACTTGGGATCAGCTAAGGCTTCTTCCACATTCTTTGGAATATGACAGCAGAATAATGTCATTGTGAAGGATTGAATAGGCTTTGATAAATGTTGAGTAGACACATAATTTGCAATGGGGTATTTTGATCGCCTTTCTTCTACATCAGGGCAGTATCTATTGGGTGGCTTTCCTTGGTTGTTCCTGACAAGCAATACATATCTTGGAGAATAAGTAGATGATGAGATAGTAGGAGAGCTTACCTTAGGATTGTTCTCAATGAGAGGGTCGGATATTATGGAGAGAGGGGGCTCTTGACTTCCTTGATCGATATAGTCTTCATTGACGGGAACCTCTTCACTAGCAGTTCCTTCATTAGTAAGAGGATCCTCTTCACTCTCAACTTCAGTTATATTTAAGTGTTGCATTTCTATAGGTTCATCATGGATTACTCCTTCAACTTTAGATTCATGCTCTCCAATTTGTTTCTTTTCAACAATTGATGATGGAACCACCAAGTACCAATTTAGCTCTTTATTCATGAACTCCCCGTAAAAAGTTGAATTGGATACCATAAGAGAAAAGAAAGATTCAGATTCTAGGAAAACTATATCCATGGTGATATAAGTTTTGTTGGTGGTAGGGTCCAAGCATTTGTAGCCCTTTTTGTGTAGTCCATAGCCCAAAAACAAGCACCTAATAGCACATGCATCAAGTTTGGTGCATTGGTTTTTGTGGAGATGAACAAAAATCCTTGGTTGAAGCATCAACACAATAGGTAACTATACATGAGAGGAGACTACTTGCATAGGTGTTTTAAAATGCAAGACCGTGGAGGGCACACAGTTGAGGAGTTAGAACATGGGTGCCAAGAAGAAGACACGTGTTGTCTCCAAGATATGATGATTTTTCCATTCGACAACACCATTCTATTGTGGAGTTTATGAGCATGAGGTCTCGTGAAGGAGACCATGTTGTTGGGAGTATGCTTTGAAACGATGGTTAACAAACTCCCCTCCATTATCTAACCAAAGAAGTTGAATCTTGGTTGAAAACTGGTTTTGAATCATGATATGGAAATTTTGAAATATTTGAAACACCTCATCTTTAGTCTTTATTAAGTAAAGCCATGTCATTCGTGTGCAATTATCGACAAATATTACGAACCAACAATGACCAGATACGATAGTCCCAAGGGAAGGTCCCCACACATCAGAATGTATTAGAGCAAAAGGAACACTACTTTTATTCAAACTCATATGATAGGAGGTTCTATGGCTTTTAGCCAAAATACAAGTCTCACGTGTAAACTCAACATTTTTCAAATGTAAAAATAAATTTGGAAATAAGTGTCTTAAATAACTGAATGATGGATGTCCCAAACGACGATGCAACAACCATATTCTTGTTCTTTGTTATTGGACTGATGGTGCACATGATGTGCTTCTCCTTTGCTAAAATCATCTAAGTAGTATAGCCCCCTTCTCTTAGTACCACACCCAATAATCTTCTTGTTGAGAACATCCTGAAGAAGGAAAAAAGTAGAGTACATCAATACCACACAATTAAGCTCTTCAGTTATTTGACTCACAAACATTAATTTATTAGATAAAGTAGGAACAAGGAGAATGTGAGATAAAGAGAGTGAGGGTGATAATGCCATAGTTCCAACGCTTGTGACTGGGTATGCAACTGCATTCACAATGAAAGTTCTACGTGGTGGAGTTGAATAGGAGAAGTCCATGGGATCAAAGGTCATATGGTTTGTTGCCCTAGAGTCAATAATCCATGCACTTGCATCCAGAGAGTTAGAACTACAGAAAACTTTACCACAGTTACCTGGTTTCATTGAGGTGGAGGAACTGGTCATAGGACAAAGCGAGAGTTGAGACTCGGTAGTGACTACAACAGCTTTACCAGTGCCTTCCTCAGGTGTCGTGGTGTCTTTTTTCTTCTTAGCTTGCAACTCATGCCACCACTTTGGATACCCATGTAGCTTGAAATAGGTATCACGAGTGTGTCTAACATTTCCACAATGTGTGCACTTTCCTCCATCAGATGGACCCTTCGACTTCAAGACTGAGTTGTGTTTCCCAGCCACCAGTGTTGGCAATTTGCCAAATTTTGAGCCTTTAGTGGCGATAACAACCACCACTTGTTGTATTCTCTGCCTTATATTCCATTACAGTCTGGCAAGTGTCCTCCCTTCGAACATGTGCATAAGCCTGCTCGATTATGGGGAATGGCTTCAGTTGGAGTATATCACTCCGAATGTTATTGAGTCAATCATCCAATTCATTGAGAAAGATATAAACTCTTTCCTCCTGTAGTAGATAATTGTATTTCTATATATCTCTTGGGCACTCCATGGGATTAGGGCATCAGAAGTCTATCTCATGCCACAACCCTTATAGATCATTGTAATATTTTTCAATCGATTCTCCTTTCTGCCACATTTGGGTTACCTTATGTCGAAGGTCATAAACCTGTGAAGTATCAGATCCATCAAAATATGTCGTAGCAATGGAATCCCAAACCCCTTTGGCTGTTGGGAAGCGGATGAAATTCCCCACCAGCAAGGGATCCATTGAGTTGATCAACCATCTTTTCACTATGGTGTTCTCAGATCACTGTTTACGAAATGTCGAACCAGTTTCCATTGGCGGAGGGAATGATCTGTCAATATATCCCAATTTGTCTTTGCCTAAGATGTACATCTCTGCCACTTGGGACCATAGGGCATAGTTGGAACCATCCAACTTGATGCTAATCGGTATCGTTGAGGAATCAGAGAACGACGATTGTGATGTTGACTGAGCTTTTGACAAAACCTCCGCCATTTTGGCCATAAGATTTTCCAAAATGGAATCGACGGCGGAAGCGTTTAATGGTTGTTTCATGGAATCACCAATCACTGAGGAATCAACCATTTTTGGGTCCCAAGATTATGCTCTTGATACCATGTCATAACAGAAGGTATTTTATTCACCTTGTTATTCCTTTGAGTCATTGAAAAAGTATAAATAGATACAAGAAGGAGAGAGTTTAAGAGCTATCCTAGCCTATACACGATACTCATGGCTAAATATAAGTAAATTTGACCCTTGACCTAAGGGATTTGACAACTATTTACAATTAATATTCTTATTTTCTGGTAATTCTAATGACTCACCCTAACAGAAAACAAGTGTGTATGATCACTTATGAATGAGGGTTTCTTATAATAAGAATGTGTTATCATTTCTTTTTTTGGTGGAAAGGAGGGGCAAGGCCCCAGAAGATCAATTATAACCTTGTGGAAAAGAAACTAAACAAGCATTCACTAAAATAACGTTTGAAATAAAATGAGGAACAACCTAAAAAATTCTCAATTGTTTATCTAAAGACAAACCAAAATTAGTCATCAAATCTGACACTTGATTTACTTCTTTGAGAATATGATGCCACAGAAACACACCTTCTTGCACTACAAACTGCTTGATTTCTCTAATCAGACCATGAGAGGGATGTTGAGTAAGACGATAACTACTTAAAAGCAAGAAGGCTACTTAAGACTCTTTTTCTATGATGAAGCCATTGCAGCCTCTACTCAATGCAATTTTAATTCCGATCAAGATTTCCCACAGTTCAGCCCGAGACAATGTTGCAGTAACAAAAGGAAAATATAATCTGACCATTTGAATCCGAAAACCCTCCACCACTAGTAGCTTGTTTCATATTAGTATTCACTTATAAAGTATAGACACCTCTCTTGTTCGAAGCGTCGACATGTTAGACATGTTTCCGACAACACGACAAACCTGGACACTTTTTCGACACTTGTCCGACACTTCTTATTAGATTTCTGATTCAAAAAATGTTTTATTGCCATGAACACTTAAACCATTACCTTTACACAATTAATACACTTGAAAAATATAGAAGATTGGTTTTAAAAAATGAATATACTATCAATTTAGATATTTTATTATATGTTACTCAGATTTCATTTAATTAGAATCTTTATTTGTATGTGTATGCAATATTTGTGTTAGAGTCCATGCTTCATACATATTTACTGATCTATCACAGTTCAATTTGAATGGACCTTCCAGAGGGCTTAACCCATTCAACACTAGTCTTTTCCCTAACATTCTGACTCCGAGGTAATACAGACTTAAAATATTGATGACTATCTCCAATGGCCAAAACTTGACTCACGATTTGAGCCACAACAACAGTGGGATGTAAATGATGATTTTCAAAAATCATTTTGTTTCTACTTCTCCATATATTATCCCGTGTCACTGCAAAAATAGTATCCCATTGTTTACCATTCACAGCTACAGAATTGTTAATATTTCTCACCGTCCAACTCCAGAACTCTTGACCAAAGAAAAGAGAATGCATTGCTTGCAGCCTATGAAGCATGGACTCTGCAATGAACATGACACAAACACGAATACTTTGGCATGACTAATGTCTAGAACATAAGACACGGAGACACCATATATACACACAAACAAAGATTCTAATTAAAAAATAATTATAACAAAATATATAAATTGATGATATATTCATCTGTTAACATCAATTTTTATGTTTTTTTTTAAATATATTAATTGTGTAAAAGTAATAAATTAAGTATTCATGTCAATAAAAAATATTTTTGAATCAGGCAACATCTAATAAGAAGTAACAAATATCAAAAAAGTGTCCAAGTCTACCACACAACTCACGAAAAATATGAACTAGGTTCTCAACATCAGCTCCACACAGATGACATGATTCATCGGCTCTAGGAATGTAGGTAGAGTGCATAGCATAAGTGGGAAGTGCCTGAAGGACAGATTTAACCAGAGTTGCTCGTCCTGCGAAGGATAATTGTCAGGTTTTCGAGGAGGACAACCTTTGATTAACCTTAGTCAGAATAAATTGAAATGTGTTTGTTGATACCCTCTTATGGAAAATGGGGACTACTAAATACTTGCCCAAATTCTCGGTGTGAACAAAACCCAATTGCTGACTCAAATCTGGTTGCCTTTCCCACCTAATATTTTTGGAGAAGAAAATATGAGTTTTATCATGACTAACTTTCTAGCTAGAACTCCTATGGAATATATCTAGAATACCTGAAATAACCCCAACTTGCTTCACGAAGCTTATGCAAAAATCAAAATCATTTCTTATAACTTTTGAATAAAAAACGTAGATCGGTAGAATAATACGTAATTTAGGATGGTTTTTTTAAAAATCAATCATATTTTAGAGAATAAAACACTTTCCAAACAATTTGATGGACAAAGAAAAGAGGTGCCCAAATATGTTAATTTTGTTCTTTAGTCTATTTTCTTTGTGGTGTGTTTGTCTAAGATCCCTTGGGCAGGTAAGTGATTATGTTGACCTGTGTAATTTTCTCAATATTTTTTACATACTTATTTTCTTCTCATCTATCAAATATATTTCTAAAGTATTTTAAGAAAAAAATATCACAAACTACTTTAAGTATATTGATTTAATAGTCATTTTTATCTTGGCAAATGAGATAAAAAAATAAAAGGAAAAAGAAATTAAAAGAATATTTAAACATGAAAATTATATTACAATAATTTTAAGATAAAATTATAATGGATTAAATATATCTTTTTATCTAAAATTAATATATCTTTTAATCATAATACATACGCATCCATATATGAGATGTTTTCAAATTTTTAATGTCATATATATAAAGCTTAAACTTGTCTCTTTTAAAAAATTTTATTGTATATTTTAAATTTATTTGTTCACTGAATTAAAAAATATGATGTAATATTAGACATGTCAAATGTAAATAATTTACAAATAGTTCTTCTTATACTTTTTTATACTGCAATTCTACTTATACTTTTGCTATATTGGTTACCAATTTTTAATTTTATACTTTTCTCCTTAAAGAAAATAATTATTAACAAAATAATATCAATTAAAATGTGAAATGTATAATAACAATAATAAAGACAGTAATAACAAATTTTTGGTGTACACATTTTTATTCCTTTTATTTGACAAAATTTGTATTCCTTACCTATTATCTACTATTATAATAATAGTAGACTCTCAACAATTTTTCATTTTTTCTTCTGTAAATATTATTTTTGATTCTTGAATTAAATTACAAAATTCAGTAATCAATTTGTCATTAAATTATTCGTAGAATTAATTTGTCGTATTTTTTTATATATTCAATAACTAAGTTGAATTTTTTTTATTTTTTTAAGATTAATGTACTATGATCTCATTTTTAGGAATCAAAATGAGTATTTATGATTTTTCATTTGCTTCCCACTTTGAATAAAGAAAAGAGACCCACTACCATCACCTCTTTTATACATTTAAAATGCATTATAATTATTTGATAAATTTGAAAAAAAAGACTTAAAACTATCATAAAACATAAGAATTATGAAAATTATGTATTATGGAAAATAAATTAAATTTTAATATAACACATGTCAATGTATAACAAAAACTATTATAAAATATCAAATTTACATTTTATTTAAAAAATAAAAAAACATACACGAATACAATAATACTTATCTTTCTGCTTTTTTGACAGAAAATACTTATCTTTCTGCTTGTAATTATATTAAGTGGATTCTTATTTGATAGATAATAAATTAAAGTTTTAAAGCTAATATATCTAAACAATTTCAATTCTCTCAAACTAGTATTATATTATAAAACTATTATAAATTAAAACACTTTTTTTAAAAGGTATTATAAATTAAAATATTTTTTTAAAAGGTATTATTCTTTGTCAATCACTTCTAAGAAAATCTCATGTGAACCACACAATCCCGCACAAGTTGAAGTGACAGAAAAATCATAAAAACAAAACAACATCATAATTAAAAGTGACAGCATCAGACATTATTGTAAGGTGGAGAAAGCCTGAAAAAGCGAGCCTTTTATTCATATGCTCTGTGGGCCCTCTTTTTTTCCAATACACGCACGAATTTCTTGGTAAGGAAAGGAAACCCACCAAACCAAACCATCCAACAAGGTAAAGTGTAACTGTATTCCTTTTCTTTCTCTTCTCTATTTGTTCATTTTTCTTCATCACTCAATTCAATTGGATCTTTTGCATTCTCTCTCTCTGGTGTCTGATTTCAGGGTTGATCTTCTCTTCACTGGGTTCCCTCCGTTTCTTGAGCCCCCCCCCCCCCCCCCCCGTTTTTTTCTTTTCTGGGCCTTTTCCAATTCTCAATGGAGGTAATTGATTAATTGAATCCTTATTTTTATCAAAGTTTGTATCTTTTTTTTTCTCTTTCATGAGTCCTTACTGCAATATGTGTTGCAAAGATTGGTGCTTTTTTATCTTGGGTTGGTTGTGAATTGGGATTGTCTCCTTTTGTGATCCCTTGACATGCTTTATTCCTTTTTCTTGTGTTGAATTTTGCTATGATGTTGCAGCTCGTTCTTTTTCTTTTTTCTTTCCTTTGATATAATTATGGGAGTTTATCATATGTGAATGCATTTGTTTTTTCGAAAAACATGATCAAATATGTTCCAGAAGGATAGGTATTACAGTTGCAAGAGGGAAAAAAGTTTTTTTTTTCTTTAAGTATTTGCTCAATTTGTGGAAGCCTTTCACGGAGAATTCATAAGGCTTATTAGGGTGCGTAGTGCTGGTGTAAACTGCATTTTAATTTGAGTAAATTACAGTGAGACTCTTGAGATTTCATCAAATTTCACCCGATACCCCTCTTTCTTTTACCACAAAACTAGTCTCCTTAATTCTTTGAAAAACATTACACTGACACCCCTTTACATTACATTAACCTCCCTTAATTTTTTAAAAAACATTACACTACACCGTATATCAAGAAACCTCCGGAGATGTTGGTTACGTGCAATCTCAAGAAACCTCCGGGGAGATGTCAGTGTAATTTGCTCTTATTTTATGGTCTTATAATCAAGGTTTTAAAAAATGTTCAATAACTGCAATTGTGATTGTAACATCAAGGGTTTTAGGGTCTCACAACAGAAATTGCTGCCGCATTGGCTGCAATTGTTCACAAATTTTCCACAAAATCAAGAGCTATGACCCCAGTTTAAAACCTTGTTGATAATGTGTGTTGTAAGTTGATGATGTTGTTTTTTTCTTTAAATTATAAAAAAAAAAAGTTCTATGCAACAGAATTCTTTGGCAACTTCTATAGTAAGGTTTTTATCATGTGAGGGTTATGGTTGCAACAATTCAGGAGGAGGGGTTGTGCTCTTAGGTAACTAGTTGGGATTTTGACAAAGCAGAATTAGGCTAGTAATGTCATTGCATCATTTCCTTGTCAACTATCCCCTTATTCATTAAGTAATTTGAGGTATAATCTGGATTTTAAGTTTACTTATGGAGACTGTGTTTGGATAATGGCTCTGAATGAACTTCCATTGGTGTTTGTTGGAAATATTATGCACTCAAGAATATCACTTGCAAAATATTGCATCTGACTATGAACTATGAAAAAATATAGGTTCCAGAAATGGAAGGCAAGACCGAAAGTCATGTGACATCGGCAGAAGCCTTTGTGGAAGGGGGGGTTCAAGAAGCTTGTGATGATGCTTGCAGCATATGCCTTGAGGATTTTTGCAAAAGTGATCCTGCCACTGTAATATACAGTTTTTGTGCTTCCCTGTGTCCTTTTGACAAATAGAATTATAGGCAGGGATGACTTCATTTGAAAAACATTTGTTTACTCCTTTTCCTTTTATTTCTTTTCAGGTCACTAATTGCAAGCATGAGTTCCACCTGCAGTGCATTCTTGAATGGTACATTTTAATACATTTTTCACGTGTCTTTCACAAAACAAAGATTTTTAGTGTTATTTTTACCTCTATTTTCTCATAGGGTAGTATATCTTTGGTTCAATTGGTTCCTATATATTAAAATGGCTTCTAGCTTTCAGCATTCTCATGAAAAGTTTGAACTTGAAGTCTAATAAATGCATTGATATAATTGTGGACAAGGTGCTATACTAACCACCTACAAAATAGAAATAAGAACTTTTGAAATAGTTTGATGGATATGTTTCTGTCTCTATCCGTCTGTGTGTGTGCGTTGTCTGGATATTTGTATATGGCTAGGGGCCATGTTCACTGTTGAAAATGTTCTTGTTATTTCCATATATATATACATATATATGTATATATTGTAAGTTTCTGATCACAAAACATGGCTTTGGCTGCTAATGGGTGAGAACATTTGAGTTGTTTTATATGGTTGATTATGCAACATTATACTTTAGTAATAGTTACTGGCTATTGTTTGTAGGTGTCAGAGAAGCTCCCAATGTCCTATGTGTTGGCAACCTATCAGCTTGAGGGATACTACAAGGTTAGTTCAGTATTTTTCTTCTGGCACGAGTGACCTACTTTATAATTCATTTCATGATTATGTTCTTTAAGTTGTATCCATTTCATCACAGTCAAGAACTGCTTGAGGCAGTAGAGCTGGAAAGGAGCTTGAGGGATACCCCATCTAGAAATGCTGCGATTTTTCATCATCCAGCACTTGGTGATTTTGAATTGCAGCATGTCAGTTTATATTTGATTGTCCTACATCTTGACTCTTAGCACATCTTATTCCCACCATCTTATGCTAACAATTTTTTCATTCTTCTGCAGTTACCCATGGCTATGAATGAGGCTGATATTGAAGAGCGAATAATTCAACATTTGACTGCTGCAGCAGCAATGAGGAGATCACACCACCTCGGCCAGAGGGAAGGCCATCGAACTAGGTCATCTGCTCATGGCCGTCCACACTTCTTAGTATACTCAACTCAGCCAAGTGCACCACCATTTGCTGCAGGAGGGGAAAGTGAACCAGCTGCAATTCCTGTAGGAATTCCATCTACCCCACTTACATTTGACGGAAATGAGCAATCATCTCCACAGCAGATCCCCTATTTCCAAACTCGGGGTTCTTCTTTAACTTCTGGCTCTACTGTCGCAACAACAAATCTTCAAGGAGTTCACTCTAATGATAGGTAGTTAGACTCTAATATATATTTTCTTGTTATCATTATTAGTGTGCATGTGAAGTTATATGTTGTATATTTACTTGCTTGTAGAAGGTTTGCCTCTCATTCTTTTCCTGCAAGCCAAGACAGAGCACAGCCATCAGAACAATCGTTCTCTGATTCTCTGCGTTCCAGATTTAATGCAGTATCCACGAGGTATGATTTCTTTGAAACCATGTGTCCGTAAACTTTATGTTTTTGTTAAGTCAACTTATCTGGTATTAAATTGTCTTGTGACAAAGATACAAAGAATCAATTTCGAAGGGCACAAGGGGATGGAAAGAGAGGCTGTTCTCTCCCAATTCTTCTATGTCAGAACTTGGTTCAGAAGTTAAGAGAGAATTGAATGCCAAAATTGCTAGCGTGTCCCGATTGATGGAGCGCCTTGAAACAACAAGAGAAAATAATAGGGCTGCAGGAACTTCTTTATCAAATCCAAATCATTTGGTGAACTGTTCCATTGCAGAGACAAGCAACCAAAACAATGTGGAAGCTCGTGGAGAGAACTCTTTGCGTGACAATAGTACTCCAACTACATTTTCTGCTAGCTCAGATTCAAAATGAGTTCCAGTTTGCTTCTGTGAATGCATCTTTGCTCAGCATATCATGCTTGAAGGTAAGCCTTTTGATCTTAGTTTAGACCTTTGAGCCTCACAATAGAATCAATGGAGATTTCATCCATTTGTTAACTAATTTAGTTTTAAAGTTTAATTTTTATGAACTACAGTTTAAAACTGTCAATTAATCAGAAATCATTGTTGCTATAACCTTTATGGTAGTTAGTGCAAAAGTCAACAAATTGGATGACAATCACTGTATATGATGGTTTATGATTAGATGGCAATACCCTTTACACTATTTACTTGTCTTAATGGTTCTCTCTGATTATAACATATAAGCAATATTTCTAGTCACTCATTAATTACTAGGTGTATATTTTGGTGTGTAACTGTGTATCACAATTCACAAATCATGTCTCAAGTGTGATT
The DNA here is from genome assembly GCF_000004515.6 of Glycine max. Taxonomy (NCBI): domain Eukaryota; kingdom Viridiplantae; phylum Streptophyta; class Magnoliopsida; order Fabales; family Fabaceae; genus Glycine; species Glycine max. Next base: position 10,267,427 of record NC_038246.2, on the reverse strand, counting down.
CTTTTCTTATTTTGTTCAGGCTAACTGTTTGCTCAGGCATGACATGATGAGGAATATATGCTCGAGGCAGTTGTTGGATTCCAATAAATAAAAAAAAGAATCTGAGACACCTGTGTCCTAGAGCTAAAAACTTTTTCTTTTGTGTATATATTATATAAGCCGAGAACCGTAGGGAGTATTTAAGGAGTAATCCAAGGGAGAAAGTGTTGTGAAATTCCATCAGACTTGTGTCCATAATCTGTCCGTGATTTACTTTTTGGAGTCAATGGAAATATAGATCAAGGTGGCAACTGTAGTTCTTGGTGTTTCTGCTAAAACTATCATTACGCTAAAACTTTGTTTTGAAATTCAGATTGGGGAATATGAAACTATCTAGATTACTGTTAGAAATTAAAAGCAAAATCTTGTTAGTAAATGCCGTTCCTTCAAAGTAAGATGCTTTGTGCATATGATTTTTTGAAAGTGAATTTTTATAACCACAAATAAATTTTATTAAAAGTAATACCCTACAATTCAACACAAGGTGTGAAGAAAACTACCTTAAATCTTATCTTTCACGATTTCGTAAATTATGTCATTGAACTATGAGATTTATACATTTTGTCATTTAACTTTCAAAATTTTGTGTATTTTGTCATTCAACTTTTTTTTTACACATTTTATCATCCAACTTTACAAATTTAATGCATTTTCCATCCAATTTTCAAAACAAAAATGCTTAATTATAATATAAAGGGAAAAATGCATGAAATTTTGAAAATAAGGCATCAAACTATGCAAAAAAAAATTAGGTTGAGTAACAAAATCTGCCAAATTTTAAAAATTAGGTGATAAAATGTGTTAACTTCATCACAAAATTTGTAAAAAAGTAAAAGATCAGTGATAAAAACATAATTAAGCTGCAGAAAAGTAAGCAAAATATGCATAATTAATTGGTACAACATTAATGATTTAAAGAAAATCTACCCTCAACAGCTAATAACAAAAGGTGCTGCATTCTTGCACATAAAATCCACCCTCCAAATATATGTAAATGCTAAACAAACTACCCTGCAATATGATAGTTGATAAAGCTTAACATAATATAAAACAAATGGTACATAAGTTTGTGAGTACTCCCTGCACCGAACCCGGCCATTATGTAGACCTACATAACATCACCGAAACCATGTATATATTCCCTTCTGAACAACGTATGACGAAACAAGTCTTCGTCTAACAACACAGCTAATATTGTTTGACGTGCCTCTCATTTTAAGCCAAGTATAGATATTAAATCATCTACTCCTCGAGGAACTTGCCTCAAATAGGTATTGTATCAAATGAAAGTAATTCTCATTTTTAAAATACGAAAACTTTAAATTTGCATCATACAACTATAATAAGACTAGATATTCTTTATCATTCAATGTGGGTATCACAAGTGAATAAGGATCTGGAATGAACTTTCACTCTCTGTGGGGGTGTGGGTTCGAATCTTTCGGACGTCATTTTCTCCTCTTGGTGGGCAACCCTCCTAAGAGAGATTTTTTGGCCCCTAAGGACTAATTGAGTAGTTACAACTGGATGGAAATTTATGTTTTGAATTTGTGTCTCGTTCAACCATTTTTTGGTGAAAAAAAATTCATTACATAATCACTTTAAAAAGTCATGTTGCATTTTTTTAGGAAAGACATTTTTCTTTTGATCATGACCACTTATATAAGATGTAATGGTTTACATTTATACTTTAGGCTAAAATATATTTTTGATTCCTAATAAATATCTTCATTTTATATTTATTTCTTAATAAGTTTTTTTTATATTGAGTCTCTAACAAAATAATAATTTTATTTTTGATCTTAATACTTTTATAGTCTCTAATAAATTAGAGAATTTTTTGCTTTTGTTCTCTGATAAAAAAATTCATTTGTTATTAGAAAGACTAATAACAAATGAAAAAAAATTATTAGATAACAAACACAAAATTTATTAATTTATTAGGGACTAAAATAGTATCAAGGACACAAAAGTTAGTTAGTCTTAATGTGTATAATTTAGGCTTAATTGCAAAAGAGTCCCCTTATTTTTTCCATTTCACTAATCAGTCCCCCTATTTTTCAAAATTCACTATCTAGAGTCCCTAGAGAAAAAAATTAAATGTTGACTATTAGCTTATTAGCTTAGAATGTTGACTACCACGTGTTCGCGTATAATTGATCTTTTAAGAGATATTTATGTATTTAGGAAATATTATTATTGGTAACTAAAGTGATTAATTATTTACGTTATTTCTAATTTATCCTCATTAGTAATTAGGTAACTAACAATTATCTTAAAAACAATTATCCCAACCCCAAAACGTAAAGTTCATCCACCCAAAGTCCCTAACCTTCACATTACCAAAAATCTCTAATTTCCAAAATTAGCAACACGAATCCAAATTGAACAACCAGAACATGAGATGCATGAGGTGATTAGTCTCCTCCTTCTTGTTGGTGTTTGTCAAGTTTTTGGGCTTTCAATTCGATGGACGTCGTCACTTGGTGGTTGAATGAGGGGAGGTGTGAAAGTTTTATGTCTTTGTGCTCACAACCTCTTTGACTTTGGGACTTAGAGCTGTACGACAATGCACTCCTTTCCATGGGAATGATGTTGATAAGGAGGTGGCAAACACGATGACGATGTTAGGCAATAGGAGATGCGATGAAGTTTTGGGGAATGGAAACACAATGAGGGGTTGGGAACAAAGGCACAACGAGGTGTGGGAACGAAATTACCACAAGAAGGCTTTATAAGAGTGACACAATGAGGTGTGGGAACAGAACCGCGACAAAGGAAGGGTTTAGAAAGGGAATGCGAGACAGAGGAAGAGTTGGGAAGGGGACATGAGAAGGAGGAGGGTTGTGAGCAATGGATTTGGGAATTAGGGTATGATTTGGGAATTTGTCCCTCTTTTTTTACTTATCAACAATTTTTAATACAATTAAGAAATTACCGTAATGTAATTAATTTAGTTTAATTAACCACTGATAATGACAATATAAAATAAGTTAACAGTCAACGTTTAATTTTTTTTTTCTGAAACTCAGATAGTAAATTTTAAAAAATAGAGGACTCTAATAGTAAATTTAAAAATAAAAAAAACCAATTTAGTGAAGTGAAAAAAATAGGGAGACTCTTTTTACAATTAAGTCCATAATTTATTGTCTATTTAAAGGTCCTATCAATAAGAATAAGGTGGCATAACCATTTCTACATTTTCTTTCTATAGTTATTAAGAGATGGTTTTAAAGGGTAAGATGGTAACAGAACTTGGGATCCGATCACCTGCTGTCAAGTTCTTCAATGTTTTTGCAAAGCAACTTCACAATTTGCAAGACATTGTTGACAAAGTCTATGATGGCAAGTTGCATGAAGGAGATTGGCATGACACTGGCTCTGTCAAGAGCTGGAATCTCACCACAGGTATATATTTACATTTCTGTAACTCAGTTATGCAAATAAAAAGGTGGGATAATGTTTCCTTCTAATTAATTCCTTCTAATTAATTTTAATATACGTAAGAATTCAACTTTTCAACCTCATTTTAAGTAAATTATGTTTTTAATTAATTGTACAAATCTAAGAAGGTCTATTACTCTTCTTACTTTCTTTTAGACTTTTAATTTTTACATACCGTCAAAGTAAAAGAAATTTACAATGACAAATCACCATATGACTTCTAATATTATAATAAAAGTTGATAACTTATCTTACGAATATTTGTAATTGAATATAAGAGTATATTAGACTAAAATCTTAAAAGATTATTTTAGCATAAAATAGTCTTATAGATTTTAAAGATTGTATAAAAATATTATGACTTATCAACTTTTTTTGTAAGATTGATAATTTAAATTTTAATGGATTTATATCATAAGAATTTAAAAGAATTAAATTTTTTTATAAATTTATAAGATTTAAAATGACTTTGTGAATTTTTAAAAGTGCATTCAAAATTATAAGAATTGGTGAAAAAGATAATAAGAAATTATAAGATTTAGATAAAAAAAAAAGTAAAACCATTTTTTTAATCTTTTAATAGTTAAATTATTTTTGGCTTTAGGTCCTTTTATACTAACATATTTTCATTCTCACTTTTGGATTTGAAAAATAGATTTGAAATTATATACTAGTTTTCTTAAGAAGAAAAAATTTACTTACGACAATTATTTTATGATAAATCCAATGACAAATGAGGTGCAATAATAAGTCTACTAGAAGAAGGAAGTGATAAGGGTAGAAAATTTATAGGATGGTTACTCAGTTATGGGGAGACAAAATTAAGGGTGAGAATCTCGAAAATATTACATCTAACAGATGATGAACTTAGTCAGTGTAAGGAAAACATAGTTAGCATTGACACATTAGACAAATATTAATTTCATTTAGAAAACAAACAAAAAAGTGTAAGGGGGGGGGTATATTTGACATTTTTTGGTTCCAAAATAATAAGAGAAACATTTATGACACATACATCTTGAAGAATATTATTCTTTGATAGTTGTTTAATAACTCTTTTAATTGAGTAGATATCAGATTTTGTATTGGGTATTAAAGAGAGAATAAAGTATGGGTGATGAGAGGGAAAAAAAAGATTGGTAACCAATATAAAAAGAAAGAAAAAAATTTAGCAAAATCTCAAGAGTTTGAGTGAGATGGTTTGATAGATATTTTATATTAAAAAGTCAAATGAAATCTATCGAAATCCATTTTAAAAAATAATCCATCAAAATTTGTATATTTTTAAACATCAAAAGATTTTTTTTAAGTTATAAAAAATCCTAATTGAATACTTGTAGATTTTGTTATACTTCTTAAAAAAAATCTTAAAAGTTTCAATTGAATATAAGAAGATTTATTTATATTATTTAAAAGTGTTGATTGAATACCATAAGACTTTTTATAACAAAATAATTTAAAATTCTTTGAAATCTTAATGCAATACTGTTCTTCTTTTAGTGTAAAATATTTTTACAATTTCAATTCATTGCAGATGCTATTTATTTCTTTTATTCTTAAATGCTTGTGAACAACTGTATAAGGGAAAGTACGCACATTTAAGGAGAGTATTGAAGCCATTGATGAACAAAGCAAGTCAATATCATTCAAAATCTTCGATGGAGAAAATAGTAAGGATTACAAGATGTATAAGGTCCACTTGCAAGTGATCGATATTGAGGAGGAAGGTGGTGTTGTTACTATATGGACCATTGAATATGAGAAGCTTAATGAAGATGTTGCTCCTCCATATCACTACTTGGACATTATAACTGCCACCACTAAAGAAACCGATGCTCATGTTCTGAAGGCAGAGCAATAATAATGCAATATCGAAAATAAGTGAGTAACAAATAAAAAAGTGTGTTTGGCACGAGGATAAGTGCTAAATTATAAAAAATGTCAGTGTGAAATATGCTTTCTAAAGAATAAGGGGTTTCCCAAGTACCGAAAGAATAAGGAGAAGACAATCTATGTATTCTTCAGTGTGTTAAATTGAGTGAACTAAATAACTTTGTCTGCTTCTTTTGGGGCTTATATCGTTCCCATGTACCCAGAGAACAGGGAATAGTTGATCAAAATTTAATGATGTATTCTTTTGTTAATTTTTTTAAGTCTCTCAAACAATCAAAGCAACAAAACTAAAAATATCTCAATTATTGTAATTTTTATTTTGGAGGGTAAAAGCCCAAAGAAACTAAAAACAAATGCTAGGGGTAATATCAACCCCATGGCAGCTAAAACTTTCTGCACGTCCAACTATTGCTTCCTACACATCATTGTATTTTGAAAACCCCAATCCGCATGATTAAAATGGAGGGCTAAATATGTTCAGGATTCACAACTGAAACATTAAAATTTTTTTGGACTACCATTGCGAAAACTGTTAAAAATAGCATACAATGCAAAGAATAAACAAAAACACAATCCAGATCAAGCATTTCATCATAGAAATAACCAAATCCCATGACATACAACTGAAAATCGATCGAATAAAGTTTCAATCTTTGTTTTTTTGAAGTGGATTTGACAATGAGCGCCTTCCACAGTTGGGTTTGATAGGTTGACGATGACGAAAACACGAGGTTTGTTGCAACCAAAGATGGAATTGACAAGTGAAAACACATATCCAAAGTAGTAGGAGCAAACTTAATCATCCTATGAACATGGTACTTTTTCCATTCAGTGCACCCTCACCCATCCAATCGTTCATTTTAATCGCTCAACTCAAAATCATGTTCGCATCGTGCAAGACCTATGAAGGTCACATTATAAATCGTCATAACTCATAACTGACCTTAAACATTTCCAAGTCCTCAAGTTGTCATAATTAATTTCTTACAGTAAGGGAAAATGAATTAAAAAATGTTTGAAGGCAATTAAAATTTGGGAGAATTTTTAAAAATAAAACAATGGTGTTGTCATGTTTAATGAAAAACATAGTTCAAGAACAAAAAACGGCTTGCCTAAAAGTTTAAAACAGTGATTGCTGAAAGGAAAATAGAGGTTTCTCTTTCAAGTTTCACCTCCTCACCACCGCCAAGCTTCGTCTCCGAGAATGTCACCATCGCACACTTTTTTGTTTCCAAGCACAGCACCGATGATATTAGCAACCAAACCCTAATCGTGTCCACGCTTTCTTTCTTCTTTCCTGGCACACTTTCTCCCTCTCCACTTTCAGCACACACTTTTTCGTTTTCTGGTAAGTCCTAATTTAGAGAACTGTGTGATGGATTTGAAATTAGGGTTAATGAAAGTGCATTTCTTCTGTCCAAATTAGGGTTATCATGGAACCTAATTTTACGGTCTAAATGCGTTAACGTTCAAGGACGACTACGAATGTGATTATTGTAATATATAATCATCAATGCAATTACTTTTATCTTTCATGTGCTTTAATAATAGAATTATGATTGTGTCTTGTGACTCTGAAATTTTGTTGGGTTGAACTGTTGAAGCTATTCTTATTGTGGTGTACTTTGTGCATGATGCAGTTCTAGTTATTTGGTTCTGAAGCTTTTGTTTCAATGGAAAAGGACAAGCCTGTTTCTGTCAAAGATGCTGTTTTCAAATTGCAAATGTCGCTCCTTGAAGGCATTCAAAATGAAGACCAGCTGTTTGCTGCTGGGTCTCTGATGTCAAGGAGTGACTACGAAGACATTGTAACCGAACGATCCATTACAAACGTGTGTGGTTATCCGCTCTGCAGCAATGCTTTGCCATCCGATCGCCCACGGAAGGGTAGATACCGGATTTCACTGAAGGAGCACAAGGTCTATGACTTACACGAGACTTACATGTTTTGTTGTTCAAATTGTGTTGTTAGCAGCAAAGCTTTTGCTGGGAGCTTGCAAGCAGAGAGATGCTCAGGTTTAGACCTGGAAAAACTAAACAATATTCTTAGCTTGTTTGAGAATTTGAATCTGGAACCAGCGGAGAATTTGCAAAAGAATGAAGATTTCGGTTTGTCTGATTTGAAAATCCAGGAGAAGACAGAAACAAGCAGTGGGGAGGTGTCTTTAGAGCAGTGGGCTGGACCTTCAAATGCAATTGAGGGTTATGTACCAAAACCAAGAGACCATGATTCTAAGGGTTTGCGGAAAAATGTTAAAAAAGGTGAGGATTTTTTTTTTGGGTGTTCTAGAGTCTAGACAATTGTGAGAAACTATAGATAAATAGATAGCCTTATGCAATTTCTTGCTTAAGAGTGTCCTGTTTATTATCATGTTTAATGTTAAGCCTATGGATGATTGTGGCGTGACTGTGAAGTCTGAAGCTGAGGCTTAATTTATGTGAAATGGCATACTATAATTACTGTTTCTTATCCTTTTCCACTATCCAACCAAGTGAGCTTTGATTCTGCATTGCAGGGTCCAAAGCTGGTCATGGCAAGCCAATTAGTGACATAAATTTAATTAGCAGTGAGATGGGCTTTGTGAGTACTATAATTATGCAAGATGGGTATAGTGTTTCAAAAGTACTGCCAGGTCAAAGAGACGCAACCGCTCATCATCAAATTAAACCAACAGCTATAGTCAAGCAGTTAGGAAAGGTTGATGCTAAAGTGGTCAGGAAAGATGATGGTAGCATTCAAGATTTGTCTTCATCTTTTAAGAGCAGTTTAATTTTAGGTACCTCAGAAAAAGAGGAGGAATTAGCCCAATCATGTGAAGCTGCGCTCAAATCCTCTCCCGATTGTGCTATTAAAAAGAAAGATGTTTATTCCGTCTCCATATCAGAAAGACAATGTGATGTGGAACAGAATGATTCTGCTAAGAAATCTGTACAAGTCAAAGGGAAAATGAGTAGAGTTACTGCTAATGATGATGCTTCCACTTCCAATTTAGATCCTGCCAATGTTGAAGAGAAATTCCAAGTGGAAAAAGCAGGTGGATCATTAAACACTAAACCCAAATCTTCCCTTAAATCTGCAGGTGAAAAGAAACTTAGTCGCACTGTTACTTGGGCAGATAAGAAAATCAACAGCACTGGGAGTAAAGATCTTTGTGGGTTTAAAAATTTTGGAGATATTAGAAATGAATCTGACTCAGCAGGAAATAGTATAGATGTTGCCAATGATGAAGATACATTACGTCGCGCGTCAGCAGAAGCTTGTGTTATTGCATTGAGCTCAGCATCAGAAGCAGTTGCTTCTGGAGACTCGGATGTCAGTGATGCTGGTATAATTACTGTTTCTCTTACAAGTTTTCTATTTAAATTGATTGGTTTGTAAAAGGTTTTTTCGCCTATGAATGAAACTTGTGCAGTTTCTGAAGCTGGAATCATTATATTGCCACCACCACATGATGCTGGTGAGGAAGGTACTCTGGAGGATGTTGATATACTACAAAATGATTCAGTTACTGTGAAATGGCCTAGAAAGCCTGGAATTTCTGAAGCTGATTTCTTTGAATCTGATGACTCATGGTTTGATGCTGCACCAGAGGGTTTCAGTTTAACTGTAAGTTTAGTGAAAATTTTAGAAACATTCAAACCTGTATTATTTTTCAGTATATTCTATGGCATAACTTTAAACTTGTGCTTTTTCTTTTCTTTCTTTTTTTAATTTTTTTGTTTGTTTGTTTGTTTGTGTGTGTGTAACTTTCTTTCAGTTGTCACCTTTTGCAACTATGTGGAATACCCTCTTTTCTTGGATAACATCATCTTCTTTGGCATATATATATGGGAGGGATGAAAGTTTTCAAGAAGAATATCTATCAGTTAATGGCAGAGAATATCCCTGCAAAGTTGTCTTGGCAGATGGTCGCTCATCTGAAATAAAACAAACTTTAGCCAGTTGTCTTGCTCGAGCTTTACCTACACTTGTTGCTGTGCTCCGGCTGCCAATACCAGTATCTACCATGGAGCAAGGGATGGTAGGATCTTGGAGTTATCAGTTTTGTAGTTTATGTTGTAGTATAGTTGTCCCAAATTAAGTCATCAGAGATTTATTATACTTCACCAGGCATGGTGGGACTTCTCTCATATGTTCATAAGCTCCCCTTCCCACAAAACATGCACATAGTCACACATATTCACAAAATATGAGATTGATAAATTTGATGTTAAAAATGAACTTTCAAACAGTGGTAAAGGAAAATCAGTTAATATAAGCATATGAATGCTACTTTTTGTGAGAATAGAGATGGATCCATTGCTTGAAATAAGAGACACATGGAAATTAAAATATTAAGCCTGTAGGATAAATACTTTTTATTGATTGAAAATAAAAGAAATCGAATGGGAATTCCCCCCCCCCCCCCCCAGAGTAGATCCTGCCTGCATAATCCTTATTATTTCAATTCCTTGATTGTCATGTGGTTCAATTCAGGGAAAATCTGCAAGAATTGCAAGATCTAGTTGCAAAATTATGCCTTATTGTCCGAGAAGACAAAATATGTTTTCTGAGAATCAGTTTAGAAATTTGTGAAAGTAGGGGAGTCTTGGCACAGGGGTTTCAAGCAATGGCATCAGCCCCTTGCAAAGACAATACTGGCTACTATACTTCCCACACATATTGGGTCCTATGCTTCCCTGACCCAGCACATAGCTTTATAGCACAAGGTTCCCTATTTTTAGAAGTTCAGAAATTTGTAAATTCATGAGTTTTTAGGCTATAAGTTGCAGATAGATTTAATCTTCATATCTTTATTGAAAATTCTTTAATATATCCAATTACTTGGTCTGTGGATGGGTTATATGTTAATTCTCGTGACTTTCTATTAGGCATGCTTGCTGGAGACAATGTCATTTGTGGACGCACTTCCAGCTTTCAGAACAAAACAATGGCAAGTGGTTGCTCTTTTGTTTATTGATGCATTGTCCGTATGTAGATTACCTGCTCTTATCTCATACATGACGGATAGGAGGGCTTCATTTCACAGGGTGAGAACCTTTGTTTATATCATACTGATTTATTATTTTATTTACATGATGGATAGAAGGAAACTGTTTGCTGTGCATGAAGCATTATATAATGATGTTGGGTTGTATATAGATCGATGCATTCCCTTATTACGGCACATGATCTTTTGGTTGGGGTAGTTCAGTTAACATCTGATATCTCCGTTATTTCAATTGCTAAAATTTTGGTTACTTTTCATCTGCATTTCCTTTATAAATGTTGTCGCCTGATTCTTGGTCCAAATGGGAGCTTAACAACATAAATCCCACACAACTTAGCTACCATGTGCTTAATGTTGTTCTCCTTCTATAGCTTTAGACTCGATGGCCTCATCTTATAGTTTAGTTCATCTAGTGTGGTTCTGCACTTCTACCATGGCTGTGGACTTGAAATTCTTGTTTGGTTTTCCATCTTGTATTTTCATGCTAAATTTATTTGAATGCAGCTAGACCACAAGTCGTGCACATAGATTGCCATGGCACAAATTTATGGCACGCGGACACTGAACCCAACTTGGAAATTTTTTCCTTCTAATTTGATTCCCTACATATATGTGTGTGTTGGGGTTGCAAAAATTCCGATGACAGCTGGAATATGGAAGTTCATGATATATCTTATTGTTTTGTTGTTTTATCTCCTATGTCATGTCAGATTTTGATGTTCACTCTACTTTTAAATTTGTTAACCATTGTTCTGTTATTGATTTGGTGAAACAGGTTTTGAGTGGTTCTCAAATAGGTATGGAAGAATATGAGGTTTTGAAGGATCTTGCAGTGCCACTGGGCCGAGCACCTCACATCTCTGCCCAAAGTGGGGCATGACAACAAATAGTGCATTTTTTTTTTATTTGGGGAAAATTTACCTGTCAAGCATTGGAGTGCTTGTTTATAAACATAAAAAATATGCAATGACAATTATGCTAGGCCTCTAGCAACACGGGAACCAGATTTCTATATTCTCTAATGCTAGCTAGAGAGTGATGAATGCAAAATTGATATTCAAAATAGACATAGTTCTAAAATATTGTCTTCCAGTTAAATAGCAGTTTGTATTTTTTTTAAAATTTTTTTGCCAAGCAGTTTGAAGAAGGTTCTGAGGATGGTGAATACAGAACAAATATCTTCCCAATATCTTACATGAAACGCTGAAAATGAATGAAAATGTAAGGAATGAAAAGAGATGAAAAATAAGATTGTTTAGTTGAAATGAAAGAGGCTATAAAAAAATGAAAGATTTAAGTTAAAGTTGGTTGCTAGTAAAAATAAAAAACTAATAAATTTGTCTAAGAGAATACCATTGCAGGCCCTCACGTTCTCTGCATTCCTTCGTCATATTGTCCCCACTTGCAAGGTTACTTTTGTCCGAGAAATAAATCACGTCCCCGTGTGTGGCGCAGAATGTTACTGTTTATTTCATCCCAAATTGGTGTGAAAATACTGTATATGGAGGGCACCGTGTTTTAAATCTTTCAGCTATAATTCGTTCATAACAAACGATTTTGCCTTTCAACTCCATTTTAGCTGCTTTAACATTCAAACGTAACAAACACTGCCTTACTGATGTAATGTCTATTTCTTAGGCAATTTTTTACCCCCCTCCCCCCCTCCATATATTTTTGAAAAAAGATTGCAAGTATTTAATGACCGTGACTATTAGGGTGAGAATAGGACATGTCGGTCTAAAGGGGTTTACGACTGATCCTATTTAATTACAAGGTTAGGTTCAGACTTTTTTAAAACTCTATTAAATTAAATAGATAAGGCTTAGGCTTATTAAAAAACCTTATAAGCCTTATTAAAAAACCTTATAAGCCTGATAGGCCGACCTATATATATATATATTATTTTTTGGGTACCAATATATAATATTATTTTTTGGATACAATTAATTTTTTTTGAAACTATCAGACACATTATTGCTCCATAACTTTTATTCCTATAATTAAGGACTTTAATTACAATTTAGGTGTAAGTCATGTGCCATTTTATATTCCTCATTATTTTGATTGACTTTCCTTTTTCTTTAACCTTCATATTACATTTCTATTCCATAAAATATTAAATTGTGAAGAAGACTTTTAAAAAGGCTATCAGGCCAGGCCGAGCCAAAATAAAATCCTTTGATAGACTATAGGCCAGACTCAGGCCTCAAAGATTCATCGTAGGCTAGGCTCAGGCCTTTCAAAGCCTGGTCTGGCCTATTCCCACTCGTAGTGACCATGTTCCTTTTGGTTATAAGGCATTAAGTGTGTGTTTGAATGAGCATTTGCATAATCAATTTTGAAAGAAATTGATTTTGCAAAATTGGTTTATGATAAAATTTATTTTAAAGTGAAATAATTTGTTTGTGTTTTTTATTTGAATAGTAGTCAAATTTTGTAAAATTTGAGTTTTTCTTTTGAAGTTATTTCATCTCAATTTAGACTGAATTAATTCTTTAAGGTAAAATCAAATATGTGAATTTATATGACTCAAAGTCACATTAAACATGCACTAATGTTGAGTTTGGTTTCGTATTCAACAAGAGAAAACTTGTGTAAAGGATCACATTAAGCTACATTGGTTTCTTGTTTAATAACTTTGCATTCAACAAGGGGGGGAAATTGTTCTTGTTAATTGATTTTAAAGTGAAGAAATTATTGTTTATATTTTTTTTATTTTAAAAGCAAACTAATAGTAAAATTTGAGTGTTTTTCTTTTAAAGTTATTTTAACTCAATCAATTCTAGGCTTATAACTAATTCTTTAAAGTGAGACCAAATGTGTGAATTTAAATGACACAAACAAAACAAGGATTAACATTTGGAAGCTATCCATATTAGTTTTGACATTAAGTGTGAATTTGATGCATTTTTTAAGCCAAGGCGATGCATATCCAAACACTTTATAAAAGGGGGGATGCTTGTCTTGAACATTGCCTACAATTTCATCTTTGACTTTTTTTCCCTCTCTTTTTAATTTTCATCTAGGTTTAATTGTAAATTTTATCACTCAACTTTCATTATTTTGCAAATTTTATCATCAAGTTTTATTTTCACAAATTTTACCACCAACTTTTCAATTTTTGTGTATTTTACTACCGCTGAAGGTCTCTTTTCTTCTTTTGTTTTTTTTTTACAAAACTAGGTTGCTTTGTAAAATTATATACTAACCTAGGTGGTTTCAAAAACTATTTACCAAAAATAGATCATTTTGACATTAGTTGTAATTATAATCGATGTAGAAAAGTAACTTATTATATTAGTTATAATCACAATCGATATAGAAAATTACTTTTTTACATCAATTATAACTATAATCGATACAAAAATCTAAAAAAAATGATCTTTTTACATATTTTGTTACCAACTTGATGGTAAAATACACAAAAATCGAAATTTTGGATGGTAAAATTTTTCAAATGTTAGTTAGATGGTAAACTTTGTGAAAAAAACTTTAGTGGTAAAATCCGCAAAATCATAAAATTTGAATGATAAAATTTATGAAAATAAAATTTGAGTGGTAAAATTCACAAAATAATAAAAATTTGGTGATAAAATTTGTAATTAAGTCTTTCATTTATGTGATGGATGCGGGTTATTTTTACAATTAACTTGGAAGAGAACCTTCTTGCATTTCCTTCATAGGAAGTACAAAGAGAAATTGTCTTGTAGTCTAATGTTTATTTGATCAGAGGGCAAACACATGAACTGTTTGGTAAATGATGAATTAACAAAATATTCGTTACAAACAGCAACAATTCAATATAACAACAAGCAACCTATCTTTAAATGCAATACAAGATTTATAATGAAAATGAAGCAACCTCTATATTCACAACAATAATGAAATAACTGGTAACATGGAGTCCTATGTTTTTATATAAATACTCTCCGGCTATATATGAATCTACACTCCAACAGCAACCTCATATGATACAATCTCAGGTGGGGATGAGTTCAAGACCAGTGCAACATTCTGATCAAGTTCATTTTTGGATTCTAGCTCCATGTCATTTTGGTATTCAGAATTGTTAACTGATGGATCATGGCATTCTTCATTGTTTCCTGTGCCTGCTTTTGCATCTTGGTTGACTTTAGTGGGCTTCACAGAATCCTTTTCAGTTTTTCTGATTGCACTTTCCTGAGACTGCACCTTGGCTTGAATTTTTCTGATTGGTTTCTTTGAAATCACTTCTTTATTACTACCCTTTGCCTTTGCCTTGGTTGGATCATTCTGTTGCTGCTTTCCATGTGGACTAGAACAAGATTTGTCTGCTGATTTGTTCACAGCAGATCCTTTGTGCCTTCCAAGCTTTGGAGATTTTGGGCGCGTTATTGGTATCTAATGGTAGATAAAATACATTAGAAGAGTGAAAATGAAGAGGGCATGTCCCATGAAAAATATACCGAAGAAGAATGAGTAGATTCTCTAGCTAAGAAACACTTCCATAACAAGGAATGAGCAATTCTGTTGCCATAAGAAGTTGAAAGAAATAAATTTTAGAAGGCATTAACAGCTGTGTGAGCATGTGATGGATAAGTTACCTTCTTCAATTCAACTTTTGGAGGAGGTTCCTTGTAGAAACTTGGCATTGGAGTGGCTTTGAAAGTCATGGTCTTCCTCAATTGCTTGATCTCAGCCTCCTGGTTTTCCTGCCAGAAAATCCGAAGAAAAAAAGAGAAAAAAAATAAGGTGATAAGCTGGCAATGAGAACTCAAACCACATGGAACAGAACCTATTGAATTCATTTTGTTGTTTTGTTGGTTTTGATACCTTTGATTTCTCTTGCTGGTTAGTTTTCTCTGCCTCCTTTTCCTGAATTTTCTCTTCTAACTTTGAGAAGAACTGAGGGAAAAGGAGAAAATAGGATTAATATCTGGCACATCCAATACTAAAATCAATAGGCTGCAAGGTTTCAACAACTACCTCCTTCCTCTTTTCTGCTCGTTCTTCCAATCTGAAGGAAAATCCAGAACCACTGCTCCTCCTACGAGGAGTATGACTTCTGATAACACATAAACAACATTTCATGAACATTTTTGCTAAAGAAAAAAGAAGGATGGCATTTTCATTTTGCAACATATTCAAATCCTAGTGAGATTGACAGACAAGCAAGGACAACATAAATGATCTGGGAGTAATAGTGTATAAATCATACGAAGTTGTAGAATGAGCATCATCTTCCTCTTTATTTGGTTTTTCAGTTTTTGCTGGAATTGAAATCTGATCAACAGGTCTGCAATAAAGTAAAAAGACCACATGGTGGTAATCCATTCAGCAAAAGGATACGGATAATAGAGCAATTTCGTAATTGTATATATAGTTTTCATTACAATTTGAGTACCCCATAGACTGAAATATATTCTTAGAGAACACCATAACTTAGGCATAACATAAAGAAGCATTTAGTAAATCTTGGGAGGTTAGGACTTACAATGATTCCTCAGATGTAAGGCTCTTGGTAACCGCATTCACTGGAGTAGATATTCCAGACTGGTAGACAGGATAGAAGTTATGAACAAGGAGATCAATGAAGAGAAGCTATCAAGCTACACAAAAAAAGAGGAACTGAGGGGAAAAAATAGTCTCTGTACCTCAGAGGTTTTAAGGCTAATCATGGATGCCAAAGAAGTCCTCTGGTTAGAATTTCCAGTGTTTGTTTTTGCCTCTTTTGAGTTAACTTCAGAGTTCGTCAGCCTGCTTAAACGGCGAATGGAAGCCTCAGCTTTAGCCCCATTAGCATGCTTAGTTTCTGGCTTCGCGAGAGTTCCATTAGTGCTTTTCTTCATGCCATCTCCTCCAGCTGATTTGGCTGGCAAAGAAAGGCTCTTGGAAAGGTTTGGCCTGTGTGTCTGAGATGAAGTTGTAGACTTCAAATTGGGTTTGTCTTTGGTGGCAGATTTGTTGTTCTTTGAAGCAACACCACCTTTGCCACCATGTTCCTAACCACATTTATATGAATTAGTTAGGGTGGAAGATCATGTAATGTGTATTCTATATGTAAATGATTATTAATAGTTTAATTGAAGACACAATTCTGATACATCATATAAGGTACCTTGGCAAGTTTTGAGATTTTACTTGCTGCAGATTTGGGACCTTCAACTTTTACAACAGCTTCAGATACCTCATTCTTGGTCTGAATTTCAGAATTACAACTGTTTTCAGCTTCTTTGTTTATATTCTCCTTGGTTGTTTCCCCAATGACGTGTTTCTCGTCCTCCATAGCGACTCCATTTTCAGATTCCATTATGCTATAAATAGTCACAAAAAATAAAGTTGAGTTTAGAGATGATTAGTTCTACAAGGTTTCTGAATCAAGTAACTAAAGACAACAAACATGAATAGAAAATCCAACACAATATAAAAGGCTCCTAGCCCAAGTCTAACTACAGTTTTCCTGAAACATGTATGGTTTAATTCTTTTTTATCTCAGATCAGACTCTTGACACCATTAAATTGCATGATGCGAATCATTGGGCAGAAAATGCATACGCCATTGGATAGCGAATGATGAAATCAATGAAGAATTGTCAAATCTCTTATCCTCTTTTATGTGACATACTCAATTAACTCAATGTAGTTTTGCAGCAAAGTAACTTGTACTCTTGAGAATATATATTATGCATATGGCAATGCAATCCAATAAAAGCTCACACACTCGAATCAGATTTTACTAAAAAAATCCAGATCATGCCTATGCTGTAATTTTGATATTTCTTCATAAGGAAGCCATTCTCCGAAATGAAAGTACTATTAAGGACAGATGCAAAAGATCAAGACTGATCTGAATAACAAAAGAATGACATTGGATCTTCATCCCCTGCAACACCCTCTACAAACTTGATTTTTTTTTTAAAATCCACGCAATCCAACAAAAGAAGCTATGAAGAATCCAAATCAGAATAACAAAAGGACAAAAAATGCATCTTGGAAACAAACACAAATGTGGGAATTCAGAACAAATTCAAAGACTATGTGTACCTTGATTTACAAAAGTTGGGATTTTGAGTTTGGCCTTGATTGATAAAAAAGGACACCAAAATTCAAAGGCTGAATTCTTCTAAAGATTGGTAGAGTAACAAACAAACAAGAAAACAAACAAACAGTACACAGTTTCAATATGAATTTGTTTATGGTGGTGGTTTGGATTAGAAGCACTAGAAGAAGAAGTGGATTTTTAAGTGTGTTTGTGTGAAAGATGAAACTGAAAGATGGAGTTGGTGACACTCAGGTTTTCATTGAAGATATGCAAAGAGAGATTTGTGGAAAGAAAGCTCAAGTGGGACTAGCTTTCAATGAAGTGGAATAGATAGGAACTGCCACAATGACTCTTCTACCACTCCCTCAACATGTAACTGTCACAGGAATCTTCTTAATATTATTACTATTTTCTACATGTCTGACGTATGCTGTTATTTTTTTTAGTTTAATTTTTATGTGTTGTCAATCTAAAAAACTTTTCAATGTTAATCAATGAGAAATCATGATTTATAAGAATTTAAACGTAATTATCATCGAAATGTTAGTTCAAGTGGTACGAACATCGGCTTCCTTAAATAAGGTCTCGAGTTCGAATTTTGTGATGAAAAAAAATAATTAAGAAAAAAATCTAACTAAAAATGATTAATCAGATTTTTCAACCAAAATTAATCATCAATAAATTTAGTAAATACTCCATAATAATATCATAATGACACAAAAAAGATAATTATTATAAAAATTCAAATAAACTTATCGTACATATCATTCTTACATTTGTCTAGGCATTTTAGGAAACTATGTGCGTGTGGAATCGAAGGTTAAAAAACCATGCTTATACTGTTTTTGTTCTTTTTATTGATGATCTGTGTTTCTGAGATAAGTGATCATTTGGATTATTGTTGTTTAAAAGAAAACAACAATGATATTGTCTGTATATACTTGTATTCCTGGAGAAATATGTGATTAATGTGTTTAGTTAATTAGTCAAGTATTCATCCGAAAGATTATTAATTAATCAATCATTGCATTCATATATGATTATGAATTATTTGTATCTATTCATGTAGTCCCAAAAAAGAAATGATTTGTATCAATGCTTGAAACTGACTCCGGGAAGATCCGGGAAGAGGGTGTCACTGCCAGCAAAATTTGTTTAAAATAATGTGGGAGAATATAGAGAAAGATAAGGAAGTTGCTAAAGGGTGTTTTTACATAATAGAAAAAAAGAAAAAAAAAAACTCATTTGATCTGTTTTATATTATATTTTGGAGAGTTTGGTGTTAGAAAAAGATGACTGACTAAATAAATTAATGGTTAATTAATAGGATGATTTTGGCTTCTCAGGAACAGTGGAGAAAGATTTATGTTCCTCTATCTGTATGTGATGAACTATTTTTGGCTAAGTATAATATATTTAAATATAGTGCATGAATAATATTGATTAACATAATTAATAATGATATGTATTTTTTAATAAGTAATTAATTATCTCTGACGAAGATTAATTATTATTTTTATATGTGAATATTATGTATGAAAACAAGAGTTCTAAATTAAAGTAATTCACACTTTGGTTACAATCTTTTGATGTGGTGAGAAATTACAGAGAAATATGGTCGATGCAATCATAATTATAGTTGTAATGAAGTCACAATAACTCTAAAATCTTTAATTTTACAATCGCAATTACAATGGGAACCATTTTTAAAAACCTTGATGACAAGCCAATTATAATTAATCATAACCAAAGTGAACTGACCTCAAACGAAATTTAATTTTTATGTAAATTAAAATCTAAAGCTTAACAAATCATACCCACGTGTTTAAGTTGGTTCATTTGATTATGAAGGTTATTCAGAAAGGTAAGTGCATCAACATATGGACTCATTCAACTTCAACCATGTACCTCCTATCGTAATAATACTTTCTATTACGCCAAATTCCATTCAAGAAAATACAGACTACAGCATTTTTATATTAAATTTAAGGTCTATTTATACATATATTTTCGCATTTATTATGTGCATATTTTGTTTTGAGAGTGTCCAAAGTGCACACGAAGAAATAATTATTTCTACTTTCAAAAGTAAAATGAACTTTTCTGAATGTGGAACTAGTTGCACCGTGAATTTTAAAGAAAGACAAAAATTACAATTCAATTGGTTGAAATGCTTACAATTTTACAAATATCTTTTACTATGCATTGGAAGGGCAAGAAAGTCAAATGAACTAGGAAAGAGGCAAGGAATGAAAGGAAACACAAGTCACTATTTGAGAACATGGAAATGCAAGGACTAATTGTTGGGGCCAGGGTTGTGTGTCTATTATTGTCATAACTCATATAAGTCAATAGTGATAGGTGTAAGGATGACAATTGGACTCCTACCTAATGAATATTTGTAAGAAATATTTATGATAAGAAGGAAAATTTTCCATTAAATGACTCTAAATAGATGTATTATTTATAAAAAAAAAAGTTATAATAATGGGTATACATATCATACTACTACCCAACTTTTTCTATATTCATATGTTAATTAGTATAATTTTTTTATTCATGGAATTCAAATACAAGTATTAAGAAGTTTATAATATTTACACATTTTTTTTAATCAATTGAATTATACTTCTTAATAAAATAAAAATAAAAAGTAATATTACATAAATTACTATAAAAATTACTTAAATCACTATATAGTAAAAAAAATTTATTTTTTCATATCATA
The DNA here is from genome assembly GCF_000004515.6 of Glycine max. Lineage (NCBI taxonomy): Eukaryota > Viridiplantae > Streptophyta > Magnoliopsida > Fabales > Fabaceae > Glycine > Glycine max. Next base: position 10,247,311 of record NC_038246.2, on the reverse strand, counting down.
AATTACTATATATAATTAAGCAGTGCAAACACCATACCTACAAATTTGTAAATGAGTTATTTTATAAATTTATGTTGGCTTATAATTTGTTTATATTATTGTTTGTTACATGATTTTTTAATTTCTTTATTATGTTAAATTTAAATATAGTTAAATATTTTGTTTGGTATGTTTCATAACTAAGATATGAAATGACACTTCTGTTTAACTAAAACATTGTATTGTACATGATGATAAGTACCAAAGTTATCTATGAGAATATGGTTCAAATCAAATTAAAAAGATATTCTTTAAAATTTGGGTACTAGTATCTTATCTAAATCCTATTCATTGTTATCCTGAATAGCTGCATCACTCTATAATTTTTCCATACATATATATATATCATTATATAATTTATTTTGAAAATTTTAAGAAATTTCTCTATATATTTAACTTTTTTAAAACATCAAAATATTTTTTTAAATATCATATTTAGTAGAAAAGCTAGAAATATATTTTAAATTAAAAAATTATTAAAAATACAAACAACTGGAACTTTAGTAAATTAAGTCTATTTGAAAGAAATTATAAATTTGAACTTATATATGTAATAAAAAAATCAGCAGTGTTAACAATAAAAAATAATAGATAGAATGAATGTGTGTTTAATTCAATTATTACTGCTACATAAATAAAGTTATATGAATTGATTATTCTTCTGAAAATAACTAATTATATCAACTCATTTATCGGTTTGTGAATATCTTAAGAAAATCTAGAATTTTCATCCTCTCACTGGGTTTGTCTAACAAAAAATAACCATACATATATATACATCATTGATCATTCCCTTCTTACGTAGATGTATTTTAACAAATCACCCTTTATATATTATTTTTCTTTTCTTAATTTTCAACGGTAAAAAATTCTAACCGATCTTCACTTTTATTTTATAATAAATTAAAAATATTAGTGAGACTCTCAATAATATTCCTTTATTTAATATTATTAATCAAAATTAATTAAAAATATCAATTTGAATAGGTTACATTTTTACTTAATAATTATCTTTCCTAGTTTAGAAGTGTGACATACTACAATTGATGATTTTCAATCAATATCATTTCATCATCGTAAAGAAAATATTAAGATAAGAGTATCGGAGTGAGTGCGTTAAGATTCCTCCAACAACATTATAAATTACAGATTAAAAAACCATGAGCTAATCCTGAGATTTAAACTACAATTTTTTTTCTTATTTTAAAACGTTAACTGCGGACAAACAATCCTTGTGGTCTAAAGTCTCTGTCATCAATATATATAAAAAATTGTCTACCTTCATCATTTTCGTAGTTAATATTCGAAAAAAAAGTATCATGACATAAAAATTAAGATAAATAGTTATTTTTATCATAATGCGATGATAAATTCGTTTCCGAAGGATAAAAATTTAAATTTTAATCGATAAAATAAAAAAATACAATAAATTTATTCATTCATTAACTTTCATCTATTATCGTAAATGAAAAAAAAAATCTACGTGACATATTCACAAATAAATTTGTCAACATTTTACACGTTTAAAGATAAAATAATTATTTATTTAAAATATGATTTAATCTTATTTTTTTTATTTTTTAATGGTTATAAGTATAATATTATAATAAATATTTAAAAAAATAAAGAAATAAATCTAAGTCAAAATAAATATAATAATAAATATAATATTATGTTTGCTCTAGATTTATCCTATAAATTGTGCTTAAAGTGCTGTGTTTTTTGTTCGAGTGACGTGGCACGACCATGTAACGTGATTGATCGCACGTTAGGCTTAGCACCTGGCGCCAACCATGTGTGAGCTGTCATTAAGTTGATAATCGAACGGTTGCTGTGATCTGAAGCGAAAATCCGCGCCGTCCATATCAGTCCAAAATCCAAATCATTCTCCACGTTTTGGTGTGGCCCACGTTTTTTTCTTTGGAATTAAAACGTTTTGTCACCCAACTACGCAAGTGAAAAGGGGGCTATTATATGGTGGGTTTTTGCACCATCAGTGCCTCTTCACCCAATTGTGGTGAAGACTAATATATGAGAAAATAAATATCAGTTAAAGGACAATTATTCTTCTTATAAATATTATTTTATTCGCATAGTAAAAAATCAAATTAAACTCTTCACTTATATCATATCTTACTGGTGTTTATTTAAGTTCATTTATGATGAAATGTTGTTAGGAATCAACAAATGTCCCTTCTCTTTTGTCTATCATTTTTCTGTGATATACAAGAACATGTGATTAGAATCTTTGGTTTAATTTATTTGTTTATAAGATATATAATTTATGGAGATGATAGTACTACATTATCATTTTTTATGCAATTACATTATCATTTTTTATCACGGTAAAAAAAAAGTCTTTAATTTTTTAGTGAGATTATCAAATATTTTTACAAACTTTGACCCTTAAAATAACTATCAAACTAATATTTAATTTGGATTTAATCACACTTATCATTCTTGGTATCTTTCTAAAAATATTACGTATTGTTATACTTATCTAATATTCTCTTTTAAATATCTCCTGGATCTATTACTTATTAAAATTTATGTGAGTTTTATTATTTTAACAATAAGAACCACCAACTAAAAAAATATAAATTCGTAAATATGTAGCTGCGTTAAATATTTAATTGATATATTTAGTCATTCATAATAATTTTATTTGGTTTAGACATAATTATTTCTAAAGATATTTGTGATATTAAAAAAAAAAACTTCACCATTTTCGGTTGGTGTGACCCAATTGCTATTGAAATTGAAACTGTGCATTGTCTTCATCTATGCAACTGATATAAGAATGGAAGGGAGTGCAAATTTCATAAAATATTAACTTTACATCACATTATTCTTTTATTTAAATACTATTATATCTAACGGTCACAAAAAATCACCACCGCCTGGAGTCTAACGGAGAGAAATGCGCTTTTCATTTTATTATTTCTTTTTTGTCGAGTAGTGTGTGCATGATTGCGGGGTGAATTATTATTATTATTTTTGTATTGGTAATAAAAATTTGAGAAAATTAGTATTATTTAAATACATTGACTGTGCAAATTAGTTTAAATTGTTGTGTAATAATTATTGATATTACGTTAGTCTAATTAAAATTGAGGTTTGATAATATAATTAAACAATATTCTAGATTCAAGTTTTTAATGAAAAAAATATTTTAAAGGTATGAATCCATTAAAATGGTCAGTTATATTTTTGGTATAAATTAATTATTGATAAAATTGGTAAATATTTTATATTTATAATATAATAACCTAAAAATATTGTTCAATAGTAAAATTGATAACTTTTATAACAACTTTAAAAGTCATATTTAAGCTGATTTGCAATAATTGTTTGATAGTGTAAAATTGTTACACAAACAAAACTTAATCTCTTTTATTTATTAGGTCCATATTTAGAAGAAAAAAAACATTTTGAAAAGTGTTTTTAAACTTTTATTTATTAGGTTATTGAACTTATATATGTTATTATTTTATTTAAAAATATTTATTGAACATAAAATTTTTACCCTTTTATGTATCCAAAACCTCACTTCCAAACTTATCCTTTTTTTTTTCTTTTCCTTTCTACATTTTAAAAATTAAGCACCCAATTCGTTAGCTAATGAATAGCGATTTTTATATTTCTTCTAAAAAGGAATTATGATTATATTAGTTGCTTGCTTTTTGTTTTCTTGTTCTTTTTATATTTTTGGAACATTTTCTTGTGTTATATATATATATATATATATAATTGTTGATGTGGATTTTGTGGATGATACGTTGCATTGGAAAGCAAGGCTGGCTGAGATGCATGTGTTGAAGCTTCCAATTAAGTGAATGTGTTATTCATTACGCAGAGCGTGAGTTGCACGCGCAAACATCCCTATACGGTTTGCATGCCTCAACAAAGCGTAGTGTAGGTGGACCACACCATTCATGGAGTTTCTCTATACTATCTGCAGCACTCACACATGCCATTGGACACGTAACTAATGCTTCTTGCACTCTTGACAATGGTATGTCACACAACTATTTGATGCATGCATGTGCATGTAATCGGATTTTACAATTGTATTATTCCTATTGTTGTCTTTAATTTGATTTTCCTAAGGATGTGTGTGTTGTTATTTGTGTTTCAAATCAGGTTTAATTGGGTTTTTTACTGTCCTCACATGAATTTGGTTTATTTATATTATTTTAGGTTTAATACAATTTTTGTACATTAAGTTTTATTTTGATATATTAAGTTTAAAAAAGTTTCATCCTCATATTTTATGTTTTTTAATGAGCACATTTTGATCCTTTTCCTGAGGTATGTTTAAAAATTTAACATAATTGTGTGACTTGTCCGTTACTTGTTGAGTGAAATGGTGATGTGATGAGTCTATTAAAACGACCTAGTTTGAATCTTGCCTCTTTTTTGGCCAACAATTACAAAATAAGAAACCCATTAGAAGGATCATTAGCATTGTAACATGAAGCGAAAAAGAGAGGAAAATCGAGGTGTCGTTTCACTTTCAGAGAGAAAATCAATGGATATTGTCAACCACTAGATTGTTGTCTTTTTTGGTTGTCGTCGTCAACAAAGGTAATCTATTCTTTTTTTTTTTTTTGTTATTTTCATTTTGATAGTGGTACTCTCTGTTCTTTGGGTGTGTAATACATAATAGATTTATCTATTCTTTTTTTGTTGTTGCTGAGATTTTGTTTTAGGGTGTGTGCGGGGATGTTGAAGCAATTGGATTATCCCAAAGAAGTTGTGTTATGGTATCATTGTGGTGGGGATTGAGTACCTGAATGTTGATTTAAAAGAATTTCTTGATGATAAATTAAGGTGCTCTAGAGATGTTGTAAATTCCAATTAGCTAGGAAGTGAATCGTTCACCTTTATGTTGAACATCTTGTGGCAGAGGTTAAGGTTCTTTTTTTTTTGCTATTTAATATTTAATTATGATCAATATATTAACTTCACATATAGAAATGTTGATGGAATAGTGTCATAGAGTGTTACCTATTTATGATGATGTAGAAATATGATAGAATATTTGGGTTGAATTACGTTGTATAGGTTAAAATTTTACATATAGTCGATTCTGTTGTGCTTACAACACATATATTCCTCCTGTCAATTCTAAAATGACATCTATAGTTAGTTTTTCACAACGACAATTAGATGAGAAAATCTAATTAAAAAAACAAATAAAAGTTTAGGGATTCAATAAAAAAGTTCATAAATCTAATTAAAAAAATTTAAAAATAGAGACCCGTAGAATAATTAAATATTTACGTTAATATCTTTTAATATTAATTATCTTAACACAAATTATATTATTTTATAATATATTATACATAATATATATTATTATATATTTTTTGTATTTGAGATAAAAAAAAAAAGCTATCCCACAATTTATTATATAAACAAGTTTTTTTCAAATTTATTAGTTTTTGTTAATAAGAGAAATTTGAATCCTCCACTTCTCTCTCACACTTCTTCCTTTAAATAACCAATAACTTTCTGCTATATTAATTTTACATTTTAACAAATCAAGGGACTCTTATGAATAATGCTGGTTATACTGGATTACATGATTTTAGTGTAAATAATGCCCACTCTAAATACTGATGATGATGATCATGTTTAATCCAGTTTATTGTTTACTGATGAAAAAAAAACCCAGTTCATTGTTCATATTATATCATGTGACGTTGAGATTTCTTCATGACGTATATATAATTAATTGTTCTTTAATTTGGGGTCAAATCTCTTTTTTTGCCTATTTAAAGTGAGTTATAAATATTGAGTGTCGTGGTATATCGTGCGTATGGTTGTATATTATTAGTATAATGGTAGTGATAATTTGAGTATATAATTAACACATGTATCTTACAAAGTTATTGTATATATAATACCTATATTTAGGAAGATTTTAAGAAAATCTTAATACATGGAAATTGAAATTTAAGAATATGGTAAGGTTTGACTATAAAATTCTCTCTTTCTTTTTAGTATAAATTCTTTTAATTAGCTTGTACAATTTTTTTTAGTCTTGTTTCCCTTTCATTTAAAAAATTTAATTTAATTTTCATACAGTTTCTTTGATATTATGCATGTCTGGTCTAATTTCTATTTGAGTTCAGAAAATATTAGGTCAAATACCAAGTGTAATTTTCTTCTTCTTAAAGTTAGCTAGTCATAGCAATGAAAAAATTATTTGGTTTGTAATGTATAGTCGAAAGATCAAACTATGGCTTCGTAGTGTTTTTCATAGGTAAATCCATGCTTTCTTCAAAAGTTAGAATAACCTTTTCAATTTTTGCCTTTTGAACTTTCTAAGCGACCCCTCTTATCATGCAAATTACATACCTCCTAAATAAATTTACAAGACACGGGATCTTAAGTATTATATATAAGATGTTGACTAGTAAAGGAGAAAACTCACCACTAAAAATGACAATACGAGGAGGACAAATGCTATATATTAATAAGATACTTTTTCAGTCTTTTCTTAATTAATTTATTACATTTATTGATGAGTAAAATTTCATATCTACCGATCGATCGATGTCCCACTACAACTATATATTTTGGATTCACTCTTTATTAATAAGGTCAATATAATTTTTTACCCAATATTCTTTTTTATGTACAATTTTACAAAATATTAAACATTTAAAAGTATGTAATACTACCATTTCGTTTACAAGAAAGGTAAAACGATAGTTTTGATTAATTAGGTAAATACTTTACCTTGATAACTCGCCATAAAGTAACAAGGTCCTTTAAAAAAAGTAACGAGGGTAGATTAGATAGCATTCTCACTAATTGTGATTACATTATGAAGTTGAGCTTGACCAAGTGATGGATGATACTCACCAATCAATTAAATCTCTTAAGACAAAATTGAGGCATAAAAACTTCTAGCTAATCCGTTGATTAGATACCCCACATAATTAAAGATCTTAATTAATTGGCCAACCAATCCAACTTTTTTGCGTGCACAGGGGGACGTTATTGACAAATAAGTAGTGTTTAATGATTGTTTTACAATGCTCTTAAAAAATAGTATTAATATATTTTTTTTACTGTAAAAAATAGTATTAATATTATTCTGTAAAAAATAGTATTATTTTAGAATGGAACTGAAATGTGAGCTCAATTATATGTTAGGAATTACCAATAAGTTATGGTTAGACAGTTAAATTCTTTAAGTATGTTCTTAAGAGTTTGATTCCTAGTCATTCAAATTAAAAAAAAAATGTTTGGAGAAACAATATTTACTTCAATAATTTTTACGTCTCAAAATAATTAGTCTTTGACTATTACTTTGGAGGATATCCTTAGTGTGAAAAAAAAAATGTTTGGAATTCGTTTTAAAAACAGAACAGAACTAACCATTACAAAAGGTGGAACCGAAGATAATAGAATGCATGTTAATCCAATTATGTGTGTGTGCGCATGCACATGTGTGAGTGTGTGTGTTGTGTGTTGGCATTTTTTTCGAGCAAATTAAGTTAACAAGTTAAATTAAATAATATGTGAACTTGAAGTGAAACAAATTCAAGTTGAAAATATAGTTTACATCAAATTTAACTATTAATTAAAATAGTTTCAATTGGGTTAAAATTAAATTAAATAAAGCCCATTTTGTAGTAGGTCTGGAGCAGTCCATCTACTTTTTTTTTTCTAAAACAAAAAAACGTAGATAAAATACAATATAAAATTAGTGTATGACTTCTGATTTTCATTTCATTTTAGTATGGAAGTTATTTTGTGTCTACGATTTATAGAAAAGGTTAGAAGATGATTTATAAAGATATATGTGTTTCTTTGAGTTATTGTTAATATTGGGGATAAAGTAGTTGAAGAGTTTGATTAGTTAATAATGAAATTACAAATACTAAATAGATAGGTGAAAGGAATTACAAACTCTATTTTCTTGGATTTCTTTTTGTTTTCTCTTTTTAGAATTATTTATTATTTATTTTGAGGACTAGCTAGCTTGCAAACTAGCCCTCCCATAAACAAGGCAAGTTAAAATGTTCAAGCCGTATGTATTTTGATGAGTTGATGGTGAGGTGGGGTTGGTTGATTCCTTTATTGATCCCTACTTCAATAGATATACAATTTGTTATAAGTTATAAATCATATAGCGTTCTAAATCCTAATGTAAATCAAATTAGTTTTTACATTAGCTACCATAATGAGGTTTTATTATCATAATCATTGATTTATTAGTTGGAGCAATTTAGATGGTAATTAAGTAGAGGAAACAAAGTGTCGTTGTTAGTACAAAAGTCTATATATGTTTATTTCAATTTAGACTTGTGTTTTCATTTATTTCATTTGAACCTTATCATATACAATGAAATTCTTTTATGTACATTAGATCAATGGGTTCGATTGAAAGCATATGATCAGTCAAGGTTTTTCATGAAGGAAAAAGATAAAGAAAAAAAAATTAAAGCTCAACCGAACCAAGGTTGACTCCAAAGTCCAAATTACTTGTGTAAGAGTTTCTAGTTAATTTTGCACAACAGTATATCGTGTCCCTCTTTTTCTTAGTACAATACTGTTATATGGTTATAGAAAATGACATGAAGCAAATCCAAACAAAACAAAAGACAACGATAATTTGGATGGCAACATATAGCTATATAGAACCTATAAGTTTGGATCCCAAATGGATGATATTGACCACGGTTCAATGTTAGTTCCATTGTCTTCATCATAGAATTAGGCTTGCGGAATTATTGAATGTAAACCCCTGCCCCATTTTTCTTTAGATAATGCAGCGACTGAAAGTTGTCACTTGCTGTCATGCGAAGAATCAAATGATTTTTATGTATATTTTTTTATAATATATTTCATAACTTTTTTTTAGAGCTTAATTTCTATTCAACTAAATTATTAAATTTAATGGTTATGCACGTGCTCTCAGTGAGCCAATAAAAAGCTACCATTGATATATATTTTAAAATAGTTATTGTAAAAAATAATAAACTTATTATATATAATTGTTTGTGATGGAATGTTTTGGAGTTAGTTAGTGTATAAGTCATTTTCTCAAAAAAAAAAAGTAAATTAAACTATCAACTAATTTTAAAAAATATTGATATAATTTTTAAAATAATTATTATAAAATTAACAAATTATGCATGTCAAATTTTTATTGAATAATAATATATTACACAATGCTACATGCAGTGTGTTTGGATTGACATGAAACACTGAAAATCACTATAATATGATGAAAAACTTGAAACAATTCTATATTGCATTGCCTTTATCATAAAAAATTTGAATTGATTCGGACAAAAGTGAATTCAAGCATATATATATACAATTCTATATTGCATTGCCTTTATCATAAAAAATTTGAATTGATTCGGACAAAAGTGAATTCAAGCATATATATATATATATATATATATATATATATATATATATATATCCCTCCTTGCCAAGAGTGTGGGCTCACTGTATTTTTTTATAGAGTAGTATGGACTTACTAAATCCAACACCTTGTGGAACAATAAAGTTAGAGAATTGTTATTGGTTCTATTGGAATTGCTCATGGCTATTACCAAGGGACTGATCTTTTCTATTTTAAAATTAAGATTCTGTTGTATAAAATATATGCTAAATTATGATTTCATTGTAAAACCAATTTTACACCCCCCTTATCATAACATAATCTTAATTTCGTTACATAAAATGTATATTGAAATTATAATTTCATTGCAAAACTAATTTTGCACTCTTCTTATCACAATATAATTGTGATTATGTTGTGTACATGTAATGGAATCACAATTTGGTTTTTTTTTTTGTCCTAGATATAGTAATGAAATTGCGATTTCATTGTTATTTTTTACACCGCTTAACACAATGAAATCAATATTTTGTTGTTTAAGTTTTCCACATCACAACGAAATTATAATTTTGTTGTGATAAAAAAAATTAAACAACATAATTATGATTCCATTGTAAAATTAGTGGAAGAAGGAGAAGGAAAGATTGGGGAAGCAAAGGGATGTTGTTGTTGGTGGAGGAAGGAGAAGAGGAAGAGGGAGGGTGCCGCAAAATTTTGAATGGAAAGAAAAATTGGAATTTCACCCCTTGATAGGAGCCAATCATAGTCCTCTGCGGCTCATAATATAAAACCCACTTGTTCATTTATGTTACTTTTCGTGGACCTTCAACGTTTTGCCTTTCTTAGATATGGGAAAGACAATTTTGGTTTGGGAATTGACGTTTAGATTGACCAATAAAAAGATATTATATTTAATTTTTATCCATATTGTTTTTTTTTTAATTTTATATCTCTCTTAATTGTAAGCTTCTTATGAAAGAAGTTCAAATTTTTTTTTATTGGTTTGGGAATTGACGTTTAGACATACTTATTATGGGTATCCGTAAGCTTCTTCTTAGTTTAATTTTTTTTTTAGTTTTAGTTTTATTTTTTTTTAATTTTTGTTTTAGATTTGTGAAAAAATTAATATTTATGAATATTATATATTTGAAGTATAATAATTTGTATTTGTGGATAATTGGTTTAATTAGGTATAATAATTTAACCTAAATATTAAATAATTTAGGTATAATAATTGTATTTTATTGTAGTAGTAAAATGTTTAATTAGTGGTTAGTTATAGTTGTATATATTTTAGTTGTTTATTTGGGTGCAAAATCTGTATTTGTTTGAAGTATTTTTTTGTGAAATTAGATGTTTCGTAAAATTTATTATTATTGTGTTTTTGTAGTACATATTAGGTAATTTGTTGTAGAAATTTAAAATTAGTTAGTTATTACAAATTTAATACATGATAAGTGAAAATTGAAATTATTTAGGTCCAAAATTTGTATTTAGTTTAAGTAAATTATTTAGTTATAAATTTTGAATGTAGTTGTATTAGTTAGTAATATGTATGTAGTTATTATTTAGTTTATTTTTAGTTTTGCTAATATGGTAATTCGTATGTAGTTGTAATTTATTTATTTGTCGTTAAGATGGACTAAAATCAATGGACGTATGACAATACGATGTCTCAAGAAGTTGATATGGATTATGAAAATAAACAAGAATGTGGTGTGAATCAACCACCTCATGTTGATTGTTCGGAAGCTTTTAATACTTCTCAAGTAATGATGTTCATATAGGTTGAGTCATTTGGTTGAATGTATGTTTTGTATAAAAATTAATATGTCGGGGTTGCGTTGTAGGTCTTCGGTACCCGAGATGATGTTTTGCTGTGGGCTGGATCAATTGCCCATGAAAACGGATTTGTTGCAATTATTATGAGGTCTGACACACATACTGATAGTAGAGGAAGAACTTAATTTCTGTTAATTGGTTGTGAAAGGAGTGGTCAGTATAAGTGTAGGAAGAAAGAATTTGTTAGAAGAGACACTGGGAGTAGGAAATGTGGTTGTCCCTTCAAGCTTCGTGGAAAACCAGTGCATGGAGGGGAAGGTTAGATGATGAAGTTGATATGTGGGATTCACAATCATGAATTGGTCAAGTCCTTAGTTGGACATCCATACGCTGCCTATACCCCTACCTAATGAACGACGTAAACCTCTCATTCTAACCATGATCTGCAAATCATGATGAACATGTTTTTTTTTGTCAAATTCAATATTCATATATTTATAAACCTACATAACCCTAAGTCATCAGCCCTACATTATAAACCCTAATCACACTACCCTAAACACCCCATTAAAAAAATGTTGAGGTTGAAAAACACTTAAATTAAATTGAGTGACTTTTTTTTTTCTTTCCTTATCGTATACCCATAATAAGTATGTCTAAACCCTAAACACTACCGCCTATGCACTACATAAGCTAAATCCTAAAAACTAAACCCTACACTAAATCCTAATAAGTAAACTAACCTGAATCCTAATCAGTACACTAACCCTAAGCTCAACCCTATCAACTAAAAAATTCCCAACCAACTAAACTAAACCCAAGCCTCAGCCCTAACCCAATCCTCACTAAACATACCACCATATGTATATATTACAACCTAACCCTACACCTAAACCACAACCTAAACCCTAACAACTAAAACTCTCAATAATACACCAACATAAACATTAAACCCTAACGACAAACCCTAAACCACTAAAATAAACCCTAAACCCTAACCCAAACCCTAAGCTCAGCCAACCCTTGGCACTAGAATAAACCCTAACCACCAACCCTACCCTTTTACAGTTCTACCATTTTTAAAACAACCTACCAACAACATACCACAACATATATTAAACCCTAATGTCACCCCTAACCGCTAAACTAAAACCTAACAACCAACCCTAACTACATACCATCGTATATATTAAACCCCTAACATCTCAACTAACCCCTACACTCAACCCTAACCCTAACATAAACACTCCTATACCCCCTAAGCCCTACGCCCTAACCACACAGTCAGTCCTAGGCACCATTAACTAAACCTTAGCCACTAACCCTAATTTCTATTTTGATGCAAATATATTAAATTTTAAAAAACAAACAAGTACAATTAAATTTTAAAAATATTAACTAAATTATTAAAAAAAAAATTCAAATGTTCATACGGAAGAAGTTCTTCCGTAAACACTTACAGAAGACGTATGACTCATATGGAAGAACTTCTTCCGTATGAACCTACAAGCCATCATAAGAAAGAAGTTCTTCCGTATGCATGTTAACAACTCACCAACCCATACGGAAGAAGTTCTTCCGTATGTGTTGAACCTATTTAGAACTTGTTCATATTCCACTTTGCATCGTATCTCTTCTATATAACCTCAATGGTGTCTACCCTACAACCAAAATTCAACGAAATACTAGGTGAGAAAGGGAACTAACCTCGATGGAAGAAGTTTGCACGAGTCCAACCACACAAATGCAGCTCCAAAAACACAGGAAGAAGGTTGCGTGAGGAAGGAGATGACGAAACGGAAGAAGGAGATATGCGAGGAGAAGAAGACAAAGCAGCGAAAGAAGTGGAAGAAGTGGGGTGTTGGGTGTGCCTTTTTTTATATTTAAAATAAAGCCAAAGACAATTTTGTCCATTCACCCAAATTACTGGGTGCACCAGCAATGTTGTTGGGTGCATCTAGCAACACCCTTACCTTAGGCCTCACATAGTCGTGTACATTCACTTGTTATTATATAAGTCTTTAATCATATGTCATTGATAGTTAGACTATATCATGCAAATTGAATTATGCTGCAGCACTCATCTAATTTTAGGTTATTAGTTGATGGTCGTCATAATTGATAATAGGATGTGAAAAACTGACAAAATTATCTACAATTTGAAAATTAAATTTATTGCTAATTAGTAGAGAAAACCCCTGTTAGTGTCACGTGACAACCTTATTAACATGCTTAAAATATGTGAGTAGTCTGTTAGAAGTAAAACTTATGAAAAAATAGATTGTTTTAATCATCAATTTATTTTTTTAGAATCATAACCTTTGCTTTAGAATTCCAATTTTATATATATATATATATATATATATATATATATATAATATCTTTAAATCATTTTTTAGCTTTCTTATTTTTCTTTGTTGGTCTCATTATCATTGTTTTGAAGGCTTGAAGTGAGTTATCAAAATGAATAATTGATATCAAATTGTTACAATATAGTATATAACATTAGACATTTAGACTTGTTTTTAAAAATTGCTTTAGGCCCCAAACTTTTTATACACGGCTCTTTCTGTATATTTTAATTGTGTGTAGCATTCTGAAAGTATATAAGAGTTTACCAATAAGGCAATAACTTAAAACCCTCTGAATAAAATATAGACCGTGATATTTCTTACATTAGGCATGTCATGATAACACTTTGAACTCTATGTGTATTGTAAAAGCATGACAAATACCCATTGAAAAGTCCTCTTTACCAACTCCATAGTCAAGTCATTATCTCATGTTAATTGTTAAACTTGAATTTCTTTTTTACACTCCAGAAAGATGCATGTAGTACTCTCAAATAAATGTTAGTCTAACTGAACCTAAGATACCACATTAATATTAGAATTTGAAAAATAAACCAACCCTGTTGCCAAAACAATGTTTTTTTTTTAATCCATAATGTACATAAGATGGCAAAATCCATGAAGCATGCCTATCAACATTTTGTGGAATACGAGTCATTTAAGTTCCTCTCAAGAGACTAAGTACAACAACCCGTGGAGAAAATGCTAATTTACCGAAAAAAGGGAAAAAAGAAACAAGGGAAATTGATCCACTTTTTGTTAATTAACATACAGGTAGTGCTTCCCTAAATCCAACTCTAAAACTAGTGCTACCCTTTCGAACCCTCTTACCCAAATCTGCATTGCCTTTCTGCATCATAGCAACAAATTCATTGTAGTCTATTCGTCCATCCTGAGAAGGCATAACATAAGCATAACAAAGTCATTAAAAGAAGAATGGAACTTGAAATTTCATCATGGCATAAAATTATTTTAAAATCAATCTAAAAATTGTATTATAACCACCTAGTACTTTCCATAAGAAGTAAAATTAATATATTCAACACAGTTGAGAAATTATGATGAAGATGTTAATTTACTTATCCTTCAAATGGTAGTACTCCAGAATTATGTTATCAAATGGAGGAAAGCTAGACCAATGTCAATTTGCTAATTTCATTTTCTTCTTTCATTCATTATGTGACAATCAATAAATTATGTTACTATTAAATATATGTATATACTCACATTATCTTGATCAGCTTCTCGGATCATTTCCTCCAAGCGAACATCTCCAATGCCAAATTCTTCACAAGCTTGCTGAAGCTCATCTTGAGTGATGTAGCCACTTCCATCTTTATCAAAATAAGCAAATGCTGCAACTAAATGATCTTCTCTTTCAACCTTGTTTAGATGCAATGTTGCAGCTATGAATTCTCCATAGTCAATTGTGCCACTGTTATCAACATCTGCCTGTAATCCAAAACAAAATTGGGTTCCATGGATCAAAATAATATACCACTAGAAAATGATGACTTAGCTTTCCTATTTTGACCACTGTTGAATTATACCGAAATGTCTTCTTAAATGATACTTAGAACAATCCTCTTCAAGCTTGATCATAAAGAATGAAATAGTAAACAATAAGTTGCTCCCATAAGAGAGAAATGCAAAACAATCTTTGGAGGTTTCCTCTTAACACGCTATTATTATGTGAAATCCTACTATCCTAGACTAGCCCCACTAAATGAAAGACATAGAGAAAATGTATGTTTTATGAAATTAAGGAATAAAGAAGATGATTCTGAATACTTACTGATTGCATAAGGTCGTAAATTTCAGATTCATTGAGATTAGCACCAAACTTTTTCAGTCCAACCTTGAGTTCTTCAAAAGTAATTTGACCACTGTTGTCTGTGTCTATCATCTTAAACATTTCTTTCAACCCTGCAATTTCTTCTTCAGAGAGATTTTGTGCTATAACCTGCAGAGAACAACAATAATTTAGCAAAATTTGACAATCTAAGCAGAAATTTTCCAACATTGAGCACCAAAATCTAGCAACAACAAGTTGGCATATTCAACTTTGCAAATAATAGTAAAAACTGCACAACCTATAGTTATCAATCCCTAAAGAGAAGAAAAATAGATATTCTCATGAGAGAGGATTATAGAATAGTAAATAACTTACTCTTAGAGCCATTTTCTTGAGTTTGTTCATTGCATAAAATTGCTTCAGGCGACTCAAAACTGCAGAATCAAGAGGCTTGTCTGGAGCAGCTCCATCAACATGAATCCAGGGGTGACCTGCAAAAAAAAAAAAAAAACAGAACATCTTCATTAACAATGTGATGGAATTCCTCAAGTTTAACAATGTTATGATAATGTGTATTCACAAGTTATGGTTGTGACAATACAATGCTTAACCTTTCATCCAAAGATGCAATATACCCCATCAGTGTGTTGGATAAAACAAATATTTAACATATGAAAAACTGAACAAGTAACTTTTTAAAAATATTTTCATTTTAAGTGCTGTGCTGCAGGTGTATTAAAGAAAACTGTTGACATCTAAGAAAATAAATAAGGTTTTGCTGAGGAAAAAATATAATCACATGCCAAATGTGGTATGAGACTAATAACTTTTGTTTCACTGACATCTAACAGGGACATAGGCTAGAATCTTACGAAGAACTTCATAAGCTGTCATCCTTTTAGTAGGATCTCTGACAAGAATCTTCCTAACCAAGTCTTTTGCACTTTCAGATATAGCAGGCCAAGGATCCGATGAGAAATCAAGTTCGGAATGCAAAATCGCCTCGAATATGTCTTGCTCCGATTCTATTACCAAGGAACAGAATAAATATTAAAATGTTAAACCAGGAAACATTCAAAGGAAAAAAGAGGTTTTTAATTTTCATGCATTGCCATTGTACTTTTACATTGTCAACAATTGGAAATCTTTTCATGCATGACTTTTAAAATAATAATTATTATAAAATTTAACAAACTTACTAGATATGACAATATGTAATTTGATGAAAATGTAAAATCCTTTATATTATCAATGCATTCAAATAAAAATCAATAAAAAAAATAAGCCAAAATGATTGGATTATAATGTGCTAGCTATGTTAAGAACTATTACCTCCCCAAAATGGAGGCACCCCACTTAAGAGAATGTAGATTATGACACCAGCACTCCATACATCTGCTTCGGGGCCGTAACGCTTACGTAGAACTTCAGGTGCTACGTAATAAGGACTTCCTACTACATCACCAAAAATTTCACCTGCAAATATTAGTGACAAAAGTTAGGGGCGATCATATGAGTAGAACAATGCAGAAACTTTATGCAATGTTAAATTAGTTTAGTGGGGAACTAAGATAGCAGGATGCAAAATAAACAAAGCCTCATAACCAATGCACAAACAAGTACTTCTGTTCACAAAAGTGACTTTTTCTCTAGAGTTTAATGATTATGCACTAACTCTACTAACCGTGTAAATACTAAAACATTGTCATTCAATCATAATTCACTGATAATATGAATTTTAAAGTAATTATCATAAAAGTCAACAAATTTACTATATATAATAAGTTGTGATTGGATGACGGTATGAAACTTTTTACACTAATCATTTTGCTAACCCTTTACAGTGCATTGTTCTTCACATTTTATTATCAACACAACATTGCTTAGCATAAATTGAACTTAGAATTTCACATAATGGCAGAGTTCACATCTCATTATTTCCCCTTTAGGAAATTTTTGCATATTTGAAAGTACTTGTTTATTATAAAAAGTCAAGTAATCACATTTGGTGTCAGTTTTTATTATATATATTTTTTCAAAAGAAAACCCCAGGAAAGCAAGACAATTATATGTTACTACAAAAAATGTGATACACACCATTGGTTTGCATACTAGGTACATTATGAAAATGATTTCTCCACAAGCAAAAAAATATAGTTAATCAATCGCCAAATCATAAAGGTGGAAAGATCATATTAATCCCCAAGATCCCAATTAGTAGAACACGCACATAAGCATTTCCCACATCCTAGTGATTCTCTATGATCACTACATCATTGTTAATATAATCACACTAAAAAGAGCCTAATTACTCTGTCAAAGAAGAATATTAAGTTCCACTGCACAAGGCACAATGTACACCTAATGGATATTGATCAAAATCAACTGCCCACAAAAAGAATTGATAAAAGATAAATTCTACCCTTGGAAATTTAAGGGATTTGGTACTGACTACTGAGAAACTCTTTTTGCCTCTCTTTTCTTTGGTGTACCAAACTCATTCAACTATTGGCTCAAAAAAACAACTGTATCAAAACCTTTAGATTTCTTTGGATACCATAACAACTCTCTTGATAATAAGAACCTAAAGCAAACTACTGAAGATAGATGTTAATTGCACAAGGGGAAGAAACAATGGAACATTTTGACAAACCTGGTTTGAAAAAAGCAGACAGTCCAAAATCTATTGCCTTAAGAGGGGATTCTTCTTGCTGATTAACAAAGAGAAAATTCTCAGGCTTGAGATCCCTATGCATGACTCCAAGGGAGTGGCAAGACTCAATGACACCAACTATAGTCCTTGCAAGCTTAGCAGCCTTTCTCTCAGTGTAATGTCCTCTTTCGACAATCCTATCAAAAAGCTCACCCCCTGCACACAGCTCCATAACAACATGAACCGCGACAGCATCCTCAAAAGCCTCCTTGATGGAGATCACATTAGGACTCCCTGCCAAGTGGTGCATTATCTGAATCTCCCTCCTCACATCCTCCACATCCTCATCTGTCAAAAGCTTCCTCTTCAGTATTGACTTGCAAGCATACTCTTTCCCACTGATCTTCTCCACACAAAGGAAAGTGGTTCCAAATTGGCCTTGTCCTAGCTTCGGTCCCAAATTGTAAAACTCCTTAAGGTTACCGGTTTTCCTTAGCAAAACAGAATCAGTTTTAAGGCCTGCACTTGCTAGCCTCTTCACATTGTGTGGCCTCTTTGGTTTTGCTGCCTGCTGCTGCTCCTTTGTTGTTGTTGGTTCCGAAGCCGGTTTAGTCTCTTTGGATTCATGAGGAGGCTTCACATCCTCCCTCTCGATTTTCACCATCTCTGGAGGCTTGTTTTGAACAGTTTCCGCAGCTTTGGTTCTCTTTTTGTTGCCACTTTTGTGTGCATGAGAAGAAGCATCTTTCTTGTGTCCGCGTGACCACCAAAATGAACTTGAATTAGAACAGCCATTTGTTACGTCTTTAGAAGAAGTTCTCGATCCAACACAGTTGTTTCCCATCTGACACTAGATACTACTTGTTCCAAGCATCTAATATATCAAATAAAAAAAAACCCATTTCATTTTTCACCTCCAAGAAGAAAAAAAGGGCAAAATTTAGATACACTTTCATGGGT
The DNA here is from genome assembly GCF_000004515.6 of Glycine max. Classification (NCBI taxonomy): domain Eukaryota; kingdom Viridiplantae; phylum Streptophyta; class Magnoliopsida; order Fabales; family Fabaceae; genus Glycine; species Glycine max. The sequence continues at coordinate 10,228,355 of NC_038246.2, read as the reverse complement.
GTTTCAATGCTATTCTCTAATTAGAATTGGAGTTTTACCTGGATAACTTACGTTGATCTTTAATACAAATCTTTATTACGTAAATTATCGAGGTGAAACTCTAATTCTGATTGAAGAACCACAACACCTAAGTTTTGTCCTAAGGAAAGAAAATAAAAATGCATGTTTGTGATACCTTAAAAACTCGACGGTGCAATGCAATTGAAGCCGGAATGCGCGTTGAAGGAGAAAGGTTTTGTTTTTGCCACATGGTATAATTATATGCAAGCGTGCTGAGACAAGGGCATCAAAGATGGGAAGGAAATGAAAAAAAAAAAAGAGAAAAAAAAGAAGCCTTTTTAAGATTTTTGAAGCACGAAAATAACCGCCATTAATGGCTGGAACAAATTAAACCCTTTATGGTACCAGCTTCAAGGAACACGTTAAGGGTGAAAAAATGATGAAAAGGAGAAAAATGCAGGTAAATGGAGAAAGGGTTTTGATTTTGAAGGCAAATGTGAGGGTGAAAATGAGAGCTTAACGTGGAATGAAGAAGGAAAGAGGAGGAAAAGAAACACAAAAAGTTATAGCGGTTTTATTTTCTCTCTTTCTGTTAGAATGAAACAACAAAAATATGGAGAAAACGCGTTGTTGTTAATCGGAGGGCTGAGAAGGAAGGGACAATTAGATTGGACGGTTCAGATTTGGTAGCTTTTCATAACATGGTTGTCACGTTTACGTGCAAATTGCAAACTTTGCAATATCTCTATCGATCTGTCTCCAGAACGTGGTCAACCGCCGGCGGCCGGCAGCAGGCCTTCGCCGGTGATCATTTTCATAATTATTCTCTATTGATGTGTTAGGGATTTAAAAAAAAAAAAATCAATATAGATAGATAAATGGTTTGTGTTCGGATTATTAGGAAAATGGATTTGCGAATTGAAGGCCATGTGATTTGGCCGGTGTCTTCCAATATGCACCACACGTTAATGAATAATTGAATGCCAAATTAATAATCGTGAATATATGCTTATTAACTTTGAAGTGTTTTTTTTTTTTAATGCATTAACTTTGAAGTTATTATTAACTATATCCAATTCTCATTTAATCAAAAGTCTCAGGTTCCAAACACATAATTGTAAATGCATTGTTTTTTTTTTAATTTTAAAAAAATCTAAATAAAAATTTATCATTATCAAATAATTAATAAAAAATATATAATATGAAATTTATTTTTTTATAAAAATAAATTTTTATTTTACTATATAAGAATAAATTAACAAGACTTTTAAGATTAAGAAGTAAACTATTGAAATAAATTGTGTGAATTAACTATTAAAATGGCATGATGTCTAAATTAACTAAATGGATATATAGAAAAAATTGGATTAAGAACTAGATAAATTGACTACCTAAACTTAAATAAAAAATAATAATTAAACTGTGATGTAGTTGATATATATATAAAAAATTGCATAGTACATTGAGTAAAAATAAAATAAAAGAGGCCATTTTTAAAATAGGCTTTATTTTCTTTTTTACCAGAAAAATGGTTTTAATTCATGTGCCATTTTATAACATAGATTTGCTATTAAACATGTTTTGACGACCATTGCAGAGTACTCCGTAAAGCCCCGTCTTAAAAGGTTAATGTTTGATGATCAATTAGTTGATTAGTGAGTGACAACAATATTTTCAAGTTCCCCATGAGATCAATAAGCAAGCTCCGATCCCTGGATTCCATTCTCCTCTCACAATACCACGTTTTGAATTTTTTTTCAACGCCTCAAAACATTCACTCACAGAACAACGCAAAAACAACTTTCCAACAAGCCTTCAGACATCGATGCTTCCCGCGCACTTTTCATCGAGATCACAGAGATTCTAGGAGCTGATACCGTGATCCCAGACCAATCCCCATCTGGGTTTTTGTTTCCACTTGAAACACCCCATTCTGAAGGGGGTTTAAATGATCAACCAGCTTGCACCGAAGGTGTTTGTGGAAATGCCGCATAGAATGTTGGCATTTTTGAAGATGCCCAGATGGGAAATATGGGTGATTTAGATGTGAGCCGGGTTGTTGGTGAGATTAATGACATTGTTCGAGCAGAAAATGATTCCAGTACTCTGGAGGAGATGTTAGAGAATCTGAGTTATGGGTTGAACAGTGAGGTTTTTGACATGGTGTTGAAGAGGTGCTTCAAGGTGCCATAGTTGGGTTTGAGGGTTTTCAATTGGTTGAAGCTCAAGGATGAGTACAGTCACACAATGCGGACTTACAATACCATGTTGCACATTGCCAGAGAAGCTAAGGAATTTCCATTCGTGAAGAAGTTGGTGGAAGAAATGGATGAGTGTGGAATCCAAAAGGACGTTAACGTGTGGACCATTATCATAACCCACTATGGAAAGGCAAATAAAATTAGTGAAGCATTGTTGGCCTTTGAAAATATGAAAAGGTGCGGTTGTGAACCGGATGCAGTGCTGGGAAGCGAGAAATTGCCATGGAGTTCTACAACCAGATGATTTGGAAGGATATGGTACTTGATGTGACGTTGTATAACATGGTCATGAACTGCATGGCGAGATCAGGAGATGTTGCAGCTGTTAATTTGCTTGGAAATGACATGATACGACTGCCTGTGATGCCAGAAAACTGTGTTCATGGCTGTATGCTGAAGATTTTTTGTATTTTTGGGAGGATTGAAGATGCTTTGGAATTGATTCGTGACCTCAAAAATAAAGATTTAGATCTTGAACCTGAAAATTATAAGAACTTGGTGAGAAGGCTGTGTAAGGCAGGCAGGATTACATATGCTTTAGAGATTGTTGATATTATGAAGAGAAGGGATATGGATGATGGGAGGGTTCATGGGATTGTCATAAATGGGTATTTGGGGAGAAATGATGCTGACAGAGCGCTTGAGGTGTTTCAATGCATGAAAGAATCTGGTTGTGTGCCTACTATTTCCACATATACAGACTTGATACAACATCTCTTAAGGTTGAATAGGTATGAAGAAACTTGCATGTTGTATGATGAGATGCTGGGAAAAGGAATTAAGCCAGATATTATGGCAATAACAACTATGGTTGAAGGTCATGTTTCACAAAACCGTATATCTGGAGCATGGAAAATGTTTAACTATGTGTTTGGATGAGGAATTTAAAGATTTCTAGGAAATTCAAATTCACAGCATTTTGATTGCCTTGATTTAAATTCTTTTCATTTTGTAAATATTTTGTTTGGATGAGGCAATTCAATTTCTTGTATTTTAATTTCCTTGTTTGGATAAAGTAATTTAATTTCAATGAAATTCAAATTTTCATTTTTAAATATTTATTTAAAAATTAAAATTTCAATATTGAATGAAAATAAACATGAGTCATTTTTTAAATAGTTAAATAAAAAACTTCGTTGTTTCCGGATTCGAACCCATGATCAACAAGTCATCAAGGCACAACTTTACCGCTGCACCAGGGCTCGCCCTCTTTTTAAATAGTTAAATATTCAAAATAAATTTAATGTTATAAAATATATAATAATAAAATTTTTAAATATTTAATAATTAAATAATCAAAATAATTTTAATGCTAAACAATTTTGAATTTTATACAACATTTTTGTAGTAACACAAAAAAACTTGGATTAAACAATACTGCAACATTAAAAGATGAATGATATATAATTCTTTATTCTTGTTTAAAAAATTAATTACCTAGTCTTGCAATAATTTTAAAAAACATATTAAAATTAAATAATTATGTAATTTAAGGACAATTATCTCGTACAAAATTCAAATTATATTAATTTCATTGTTCGTAAGGGAAGAAAATTCAAATTGTTAATAACGCATCAAATTGTTAATAACGCACCAACGCATAAACACGAATCAACACAAGCATTACAAGGTCCTAATTAATCAAGTTCCAAACAAAGATCTTAAACAAAAATTACAAGGTCCAAATTAAAAAAAAAAACAACGTTCTTCATTCCATAATCTTCATTCATCATCAAGTGTAAAAGGTCGAGGAACCTGAATAATTAACATCCAATGCTGCCATTTAGGGGAGAAGAAACAAGATAATATAAGTCACAAGAGGAAAGACAAATAACTATAGTGAAAATATGAGCTCGATTAGGCATAAAAAAGACACAAATTTCTAATTTGAAAATTGAAATTGAAAATGTAGACAAAAGGTTACTCACCAAGTTTCATCCTCCAAGATGTGTTAAAACATAATCTGTCTTTTGGTGAATTGGAAGGGCTTTCACAATAGCTAACTGCTGCTTTGTATCGTCAGCTAACCATTTAATAGCTTTAGCCCATTGTTGTCTATTAAGATCTGGTATCAAAGCTGCCTCACGTAATACTTCTTGAATATCTTCATCATCAACTTTACCATCCATTTTTTCCACCATTCGGTTAAGAGAGTTCGCCATTTTATCCAAAGAAGCTGCTATTCCTTCTTTTTCTCCCAGAAGAAGTCGAACCTTGTCTTTTTCCTTTTGTATTAGAGCTTGGTTCTTCTAAATCTATGGCAGTAGCACCTAACCCCATGAATTCCACTTCATTTGTTTCTCTACTCATCGCTTCATCAGCATCCATAGCATCTCCATGACCGGTGACTCTATCTTTAGCACACAAATCCACTATATCATCCCAAGTTTGAAGCACCTTGAATCGAAACGGTTTAGCCGATTTATGCGACTGGAAAACAAAGAAAAAGTCAAATCCAATCTACTTTGAATAACAAATAGCAACATATTAAAGAATAATTACAGTGCAATATTTATTCCAAGCATTGTCATTCTCAACTGTGATCATGTGCTTAGTTCCATCCCAATCAAATCCACTCTGGCCAAGGATGTCACTTACAATACCATACCACGATCTCCATAATTTGATATGGTTTTTGACATTATCTAATGTGACATTAACATCGAAGCTTGTAGATAACACTGCGGCTGCAACATTCAATGCTGACCTTTTCCAACCTCTGTCACCCTTGTTGCCCAAATTTCTTTGATCTCTAAGTACATCAGCCAATACACGTTCCATTTCCAAATTCCATGTGAAATAACTTCTTGTTTCCTTATTATTTTTTTCCTAAAACTTTTCTTTTGTCCGTCATTTTTTCATTAGATGACTCCATTGAAGTTAATGTCACTTATTCAACCTGCCCATAACAAATATTAGATATGACCTACTTTATTCATTTGACTAGTCCACTGCACAATCATAGAAAATATTTCAAGCAAAGTTTTTATGCAATAGCAAAGTACATAAAAGTCTATCTTCAATAGAAAAGTACAATAGTAACAAAGCACACAAAGTTTTTATGCAATAGTAAATTACATTTAAAAAAGAACTATCCCTAAGCAAAGTTTCTCCTAACTTGATAGTTAGCAAACATATTCATAGCTAATGTATCTCGAAATCCTGTCCATTCCTCGGTAGCTTGAATAGTTGTGATATCATCTATGACATTATTTTGAACTTCTTCCCTTGATTGATGGACTAACTCTTCATCAACAACAGATAAAAATTCTTAAGTCTTGAACTTCTAAAAGTTAATCAGTTTGTTGTTTGTCTCTTATGAAATTGTGTAACACAAAACAAGCATTGATAATTCTTATTTGTGTCTTTATATAAAAAAAATGAAGGAGTTCTTAATATACTCCATCTTTTTTTCAAGATCCCAAATGACCTTTCTATTGCATTTCGGGCAATTGCATGACGAAGATTAAATAACTCCTTGTAACTTTGAGGGGTGTTTCCAATCCACTCATTGAGATGATATCTAGTCCCTCGATATGGTGCTAAAAATCCCGGACCATTGGTATATCCCGCATCCACAAGAAAATACTTACCTACAATGTTTAAAATAACAAACATAGACTTAAACTGGACCAAAAAAAAGAAAAAAATTATTTCTAAGAAATATTACCAGTTGGAATTTCAAGTTTGTTTTGACGACGTAATGCATCTCGTAATACTCGAGAATCTCCTGCAGACCCTTCCCACCCAAGTAACACATAAATAAACCTTAAATCTGGACCACAAGTAGCTAACACATTTGTAGAGACATCACCCTTTCTATTACGATATCTAGGTCTCTCATCAGGAGAAACTGTAACTGGAATATGTGTCCCATCAAGTGCTCCAATATATCTCTACAAACAAGACAATTTTTTTAGATTCTAAGAAAATTTTATAATTAACTAATTTCTCCTAACAATTGATAAACTTACCTCAAACCATCTCCACTTGTTTGCTTCCGCACCTTCTAAAGTACAGGGTTGAAAATTCAAATAGTCTTTGCTCACTTTCATTACCGCTCTCAAGACATCATTGAATTGCCTACTTATGGTTTCTTTAGATCTACAATAACTAAATTGCACTACCCTATATTTTAGGTTGTGAGCAAGGATATGTAAAAACATTGCTACTGCTTCAGTTGTTGGAACATTTCTTGTTCTTACTAATCCACCCTTTTCTTGTAAAATTCTACAAAGGTTAAAAAATGCATTTTTACTAAGCCTCAATTGTTCAATGCAATCTTTATTTGTTCCTCTATAAAGACGATTAAGGAAGTTGTGACGTTCTAGTTCCCAATTACGGGTTGGTTCCTTAACAAAATAGTTATTATGATACCATGTCACTACACCAATGACCATATGAACAACACAAGCAGCAGTTAATAAGATTATCTTCTTATACTCTTCTCTTTTACGTTTTCTTGAAGTCATTGCAGTGTTAACTATGCTATGATCCATTTCTTCTCAATCCAAACTGCATGATAATGATATAAGATAATATGTGCATATATTATTTGGAGATTTAAAACAAATATCTAGGTAAAAGATGTAAAACAATGATACTAGTGCAATACAAAGATGATCAACTAAAAACAATGATACTATTAAATCATGTCTTGTTCTTTTCTCTCCCTGTGTATATATTGATATTAGACTAGACCAAGTTAACGCTTGTACCAAAAGCTATTTTGGGCCTACAAATACAAATGTGTAACTTGATCACAAAACAATGACAACATGGGTAACAATGAAACTGTAGTGTGAATCACGTGTTTTAGAAATTCATGCATGGTATTTCTGATGGGTAAATTAACAATTTTAAAAAGACTAAAACTACATTAAATTGTTTTATTTTTTGGAAGGCTTACATTAAATTGTATTTACAAATAGTAATAGAAATTTATTTCACCTTTATAAACTAGTAATTAATGAAGGATGGAATTGAAGAGCCTGAGATAATCTGTCACCTTCCTTAGTTTATCGGCACAAGATTAGAGAGGCAAATCAAGACAGCAATTGCATTTACTGTGGGCACATGACCATAATGTGAAAGACTTAAAAGTATTGTGAATTAAAATTAAAATTGAGTTTTATCTTAGTGATTGACGTAGTAATAAAAGTCTATATGACAGGTCAATATAAATCAATCAAAGGAAAATTTCAATTCCAATTAAAAAATAACACAAAAAATAATTAAAAAAACTACGATTTTAATCAAAATTAGGACAAAATCTATATACAGTTTCTTAACTGTTATTTATTTGTTTTTTTAATCAAAATTAGAGTTTTATTTCAGTGGTATGCATGCAAACTTTTTATCACGTAAATTATTGAAATAAAACTCAAATTATAATTAGAGAAAAATACAAACAATATCTATAAAATTGTATCTAAGTTTTGTATCGTGATAGTGTGTTTCTTTATGCATAGACCCTATGAGTATGGTTAATTAATCAATTAACAACTTAAATGCTTCCTCTGTCAAATATAATACAATATATAATTGGAAGGCAGAGAAAATGAATACAGTACTAAATGAAATTTTTAGTACATGCATGATGCATACACTAAATTTGAATTTGGCATTACTTGTTGCAACATCAGGGCATCCATACAACAAAATTTATTAGTGGCAGCAATTTCTTTGGCAAGTGCAACATATGCTACGACAATATGCAACCTCATTCCTGGTTTATCTTAGCTCTCTGCTTTGGGTAGGCTACTTGTTCTCACTTCATATACACCCTTTCTCTTAAACTAGTCCCTATTCTATTGTATAAATATCTAATTCTTAACCCCCTCAATTCGATATTTTATACATTTATCTTCATCTCTCAACTTTTATCTTATATATATATATATATATATATATATATATATATACACACACATCTAAAAAATATTCCCCAAAATAAAATCGACAACAAATGATACTCCTACAAAAGACATTAGTCATATTTTAATTTTAACTTGTGCTATATATTCTCAGATTGGAAAGGTTGAACATGGGAACATCAGCAGGAAAGGCCAAGGTGGTTGGTACTGTAATGGGAATAGGTGGAGCGATGATGCTCACCTTCTATAAGAACATTGAGATTCACATCTGGTCAACGCATGTCAACCTGATGCCAAATATTATAAAGCCACACAATGTGTCTCCCACTAAAATTTCTGGTTCTTTTCTTGCTTTTGGCACTTGTCTATCCTATTCAGTATGGTTGGTAATTCAGGTGACCTTCCATCACTTTCGATAAACTGTTATCACAAGTCTTAATCATTATAAACATTAGCTAGCGACATAGACCTAAACTTGAAATCTTGTGCATTTATTATACATCAAGGACAAGATTTGTCTTCATCCGTGCTAGTTACCACAAATACTTAGACTTCAAGAAAGATACCTTATTATACATCATAGCCATTGACGGTTTGTTCTTATTGGATTTCTTCCACAATTATCTCAATGAGGAAGTGTCTGGTTCCTTCATGACAAGATTACAAGACCAAGTTCAGCTAAGTGGTGTGAAGCTAACCAAGGATGTCATCATAAGGGACATCATCATGGTGGAGAACCAAATTCCAACCTACATCTTAGTGAGGATCTTGGTGCTTGAAAGCTCCAAACCTGCTGATTCAGTTCTAGAGTTCTTGGGTTTGATGCTCTTGTCATTCTGCAAGAAACACTCTCCACTCAAGGTAACTCACATCCCCACAGGTTCTGAAGCTGTCTCTAAGGGTAAATAATCCCTTACAAAAGCCTAAAGAATAGATAAATATCATTCCATAGTTTTTTTTTGGCAAAATCCACAGTTTTTTAAATAAATTGTTTCCTTAACCTAGGTTCTAGATCCACTACTAGTTCAATTTGGTGTATTAGGCTAAACAATTGTTCCAAGTGTGACCAGCTTACAAACTGTCTCATACCTCTGATAAATCCCTCTATATCATCTTCCCCTCATATATGTTATATGCTTAAAATGTATCAACTCCCAACCAACACCAATCATACTATTATGTAGACACTGCTTCAACAGAAAAAGCTCATGAACTTATTATGCAGACACAGTTAAACAAGCCAGCGAATTTGCATACCAACTTGACAAAGGATAAACTAATGAAGCCCTGCTTGCTTCCGTGACCTTAGCCAGTTCTAGGACACAAATTAATCTCTGTCAATCAAAACTTTCCCTATGAACATACTTGTAAGCATGTAATCCCTTGAACCCCATCAATAAATAACCAAAATGCCAAATAAACCAATTCCCTTGAACCCCCAGAAAATCATACAGTTCAAGAAATTTAAATAGATTTGTTTCTCTATTTCTCTTTGACGCATATTCACAAACATATGGTGCTCACAATCTATCTCAACTCCAAATCCATTCAATTCACACCCACCAACATATCAAAATCACGGAAACGAAATAAATAAAATAGAAAACGAAACATAAATAAAAAAAATAAGCAACCCTTATAACTACAAAAATGAAATCAAAATCAAACAAACATAAAGTTGAAAAAAAAAAACAGAGATGACGAGGGAAAGAGGAACTTACCAGCGAGAGGAAGAAAAGCCACGGAGAGGGAGTGGTAGCTCGTGACGCTGCTGAGAGGGAAAGAGAGAGAGAGCTTGTGATGGTGTGCTGAGAGGGAGAGAGAGCTCGTGGTGTGCAGCGTGCGATGAGAGAGAGAGAACGTGTGGTGTGCTGAGAGAGGGATACGGGGAGGAATTTTAATTTCTTTGCTTTTTAATGAGAATTTCAAATTCTCTCAAATTAGTATATTAAAATACTTTGTAAAAATGACAGCATTTTAATTACTTTTAAAATACCCCATCCAAACATATTAGATTATTGAAAGGCAATTTAATATCTCTGTTGAAATACTTTACCTGGTTAAATTTCCCCATCCAAACACAGGGTAAGAGTATGGAGTGCCAAGGCATCAAGCCCACTTGGAAATCATATGCAACATTCATTAAAGAGCTTTGCAAGGCTTCGTAGACAGATGACAATGTCAAAGTATTGCTAGAAATGCAGGCTTCCAAGATTAAAATTCAAGACAAACTGTTTGGTTTGGTTATAACTTACATGGAAAACAAGGGAGAGCTTACTGTATAGAGAAAATCAAGTAGATGCATAAAGCATCTACTCTTGATCTTGAAAAGTTCAAGGAGTCAGACAAAGAAGTATCATTTAGAATTGAGGTGGAAGAGGGTGTTAAATTTGACCAATCCAAGTTAGAAATAGATTATTCCTCAATACACCCAAATCTTAAGTCTTACAACAACCAAGATGTTAACGAAATGTGTAGGATTCTTTCTTCCTCTACACATCGGTCCTTAATCCAAGAAAAATTGGAGAAAAGCACCATTCAGTTCTCCCGAGAACTTGTTATAGGGATATTGCAAAGTTGCAATATGCATGGTAGCTCTGTCCTAAAATTCTTTTCATGGGTGGGAAAGTAAACTGGATATCAACACACTGCAGAATCGTACAACATGGCAATCAAAATTGCAAGGTGCAACAAAGATTTCAAGCACGTGCGCATCCTGTTCTTTGAAATGAGAAGAAATAGTTATTCAATAACATCAGAAACATGGACAATTATGATCATGCTTTACGGCCGAACAAGTCTGACTGAGATGGCCATGAATTGTTTCAAAGAGATGAAAGTTGATGGTTATAGCCCAAGTAGGAGTACATACAAGTATTTGATAATTGCCTTTTGTGGGAGGAAGGGAATGCAGGTTGATGATGCTATCAAAATATATGATGAAATAATTAGTTCAGGACATGTCCCTGACAAATGTTGGATCGAGTGGCCTCAGAATAATTAAGAAGGAGGGGGTTGAATTAATTATTCCTAAACCTTTACTAATTAAAAATTACTCTTCTAAGGCTTTTACTAAATTGTTCAGAGAATGAGGAGTAAAAGAGAAACTTAACAGAAAGTAAAAGCGGAAATTAAATGCACAGCGAAAAGTAAAAGAGTAGGGAAGAAGGAAACAAACACACAAGAGTTTTTATACTGGTTCGGCAACAACCCGTGCCTACATCCAGTCCCCAAGCGACCTGCGGTCCTTGAGATTTCTTTCAACCTTGTAAAAATCCTTTTACAAGCAAAGATCCACAAGGGATGTACCCTCCCTTGTTCTCTTTGAACCTAGTGGATGTACCCTCCACTAGAACTGATCCACAAGAGATGTACCCTCTCTTGTTCTCAGTCAAACCCAAGTAGATGTACCCTCTACTTATACCACAAAGGATGTACGCTCCAATGTGTTAAGACAAAGATCTCAGACTGTTAAACCTTTGATACTTTGTGAATGGGGATACAAAAGAATTCTCAGACGGTTAGTCCTTTGAACACTTTTGTATAAGGGAACGGGAAGAATCAAAATAATTCTCAGACTGTGTCGTTTTGAATTCTTTGACAAGGGAGAAGGGAGACACAAAAGAATTCAGGCGGTTAGTCCTTTGTTCTTTTTGGAAAAGGGAGAAAAGAGACACAAAAAGAATTCAGGCGGTTAGTCCTTGGCGAATTCTTTTTGGCAAAGGGAGAAGAGAATGAAAAGATGAATAGCACAAGTTTTCAAGGTTCAGAAAACCAGAAAACTTTGGAAAGCTTTTGGTACAAAGAAGAAGAAGAAGTTCAAAGAGATTCAAGGCTTGTAAAGGATTGATTGGAAAAGTAAAGTATGTTGAAAAAAAAATCAAAGCCTTGCTTTTATAGACTCTTCATGTCTGGCCAAGAAGACCATTAAGAAGAGTTATAACTTTTAGAAAAACTTAAAACCAATTTGAAAAAGTCAAAAACCTTTTGAAGAGTTACATCTTTTGATTTATTCAGAAACAAACACTGGTAATCGATTACCAAATTAGTGTAATTGATTACACAAAGCTTTTGTGTGAAAGGATGTGACTCTTCACATTTGAATTTGAATTTCAACGTTCAAAGGCACTGATAATCGATTTCCAAAACATTGTAATCGATTACAGCTTTTTGAAAAGAATTGGAACGTTGTAAATTCAATTTGAAAACTTTTCCAAAATAATTTTTGCTACTGGTAATCGATTACAACAATCTGGTAATCGATTACCAGAGAGTAAAAACTCTTTGGTAAAAGGTTTTGTCAAAAAATCATGTGCTATTCAAAGTTTTGAAAAACTTTTTAATACTTATCTTGATTGAGTCTTCTCTTCATTCTTGAATCTTGAGTCTTGAATCTTGATCTTGATTCTTGAGATTTTTGAACCTAGAATCTTGATTCTTGTCTCTAGACTTTCTTCTTGAGTCTTGAACTCTTCTTGATTCTTATCTTGAACTCTTGAATTGTTCTTGATTGATCTTTGAGCTTTTTGTCGACACCTTTGTCATCATCTTTTGTTATCATCATTGTTATCATCAAAACACCTTTGAATCATCTTTGATTCACCATGAAGCTTTGCTTCTACAATCTCCCCCTTTTTGATGATGACAACTTCTGAAATCAAGAAACACACACACACTTTTTCCTAGTTGATCACTCTCATAAATTCTCCCCCTTTGTTTTTGAATTTATGCTTATCTTAAAATTACATTGATTACTCATGTGAGTTCTTGATTTAATCTCATTTCTCTCCCCCTTTGGCATCAACAAAAAGCCAAAGTGCGTAACAAATTTGAAATAACTAAACATCCATACAACATTCATTGAGAAACTAACAACCAATCCATGAAGCAAGAATCATGAAGCAACAATCATAAATAGATTAACTATAAAACCCATATAGTCAAACAACAAACTTACTCAACCATACCATGCAAATAAGGAAATAGTAAATTGTTCAAATACCATAGTAATATAGAGATTTATTTTGATAAAACACTTACATCTATTAGTCCTAATTCTCTTCTAATGTTATAGAAGGTATCTTTACTTAGTGGTTTTGTAAAGATGTCTGCAAGTTGATTTTTAGTATCTACAAACTCTAAAACAACATCACCTTTTAGAACATGATCTCTAATAAAATGATGCCTAATTTCTATATGCTTGGTTCTAGAGTGAAGAACTGGATTTTTAGATATGTTTATGGCACTTGTGTTGTCACATTTAATGGGAATGTGATCTAATACTATTCCATAGTCAGATAGTTGTTGCTTCATCCACAAAATCTGTTCACAACAACTACCAGCAGAAATGTATTCTGCTTCTGTTGTGGATAATGCTACACTATTTTGTTTCTTGCTATTCTAAGAAACAAGTGCAGACCCTATGAATTGACATGTATCACTAGTTCTTTTCCTATCTGTTTTTGATCTAGCAAAATATGAATCTGAGTATCCTACTAGGTTGCATAAAAAATTCTTAGGGTACCATAATCCTAAACTAATTGTTCCTAATAGATATCTTATGATTCTTTTTACTGCCATTTAATGTGAAAACTTTGGATCTGATTGAAATCTTGCACACATGCATACACTAAACATAATATCTAGCCTACTTCCAGATAAGTAAAGTAGAGATCCAATCATACCTCTGTATTGCTTTGGATCAACTGGTTGACCAGATTCATCTTTGTCAAGATAACAACTTGTATTCATAGGAGTAGCCAAGTGTTTTGAGTTTTCCATTCCAAATCTCTTAATGAGTTCTTTGCAATACTTTGCTTGATTGACAAAGATCCCATCATTTGTTTGTTTGATTTGTAGTCCAAGAAAGTAATTTAACTCACCCATCATGGACATTTCAAACTCACTTTGAATATCAATAGAAAACTCCTTGCACAAAGATTCATTAGTAGATCCAAAAATTATATCATCAACATAAATTTGTACTAACAATATATCATTATCCTTCTTTTTTATGAATAAGGTGGTATCTACCTTCCCTCTATTAAAATTCTTTTCTAATAGGAATTTACTTAATCTTTCATACCAAGCCCTAGGTGCTTGTTTTAAGCCATAAAGTGCCTTCTTTAATCTATAGACATGGTCTAGTTTTTGTGAGTCTTCAAACCCAGGAGGTTGTTCCACGTATACCTCCTCCTGAATTAGACCATTTAAGAAAGCACTCTTGACATCCATTTGATATAATTTAAAATTCATAACGGATGCATATGCTAATAACATCCTAATGGCTTCTAATCTAGCTACAGGTGCAAAAGTTTCTTCATAGTCTATACCTTCTTCTTGGTTATATCCTTTTGCTACAAGTCTAGCTTTATTTCTAATTACTATACCATTTTCATCCAATTTATTTCTAAATACCCACTTAGTTCGTATGATTGGATAATCTGAAGGTTTTTCTACTAATTCCCATACATCATTTCTTTCAAATTGATTTAATTCTTCTTGCATGGCTACTATCCAATGATCATCTATAATAGCTTCTTTAAAGTTTTTAGGTTCTATTAATGAAACAAATGCCATATTATTGCATAAATCTTTAAGAGAGTGTATAGTTGTTACCCCTTTTGAGATATCACCAATGATGTTGTCAAGAGGATGATTTCTTGAAGTTTTCCATTCTTTAGGAAGATTATCATTTTCTTGTGCTGTGTCATCTTGATCATCCTTGTCTTCATCATCTCTCTTTCTTTTCAGATTTCTTTCTTCATTTTGAGTATCTTCCAAAGTATCTACAATATCATCAACAAACTCCTTTCTTGGAGAAGAAATATTAGTTTCATCAAAAGTAACATGTATAGATTCCTCAATTGTCATGGTTCTTTTGTTGTATATTCTAAATGCTTTACTATGTAAGGAATACCCAAGGAAGATACCCTCATCTGCCTTGGCATCAAACTTTCCTAGACTTTCTTTACCATTATTTAGAACAAAACATTTACATCCAAAAACATGTAAATGTGCAATGTTTGGTTTTCTATTGTTGAAAAGTTCATATGGGGTTTTCTTAAGAATAGGTCTAATTAAGGCTCTGTTCATAATATAACATGCGGTGTTAACTGCTTCTGCCCAAAAGTATTTTGGAAGAGGTGTGTCATTTAAAAGAGTTCTAGCAATTTCTTCTAGCGCTCTATTTTTTCTTTCTACTACTCCATTTTGTTGGGGTATCCTTGGTGCAGAAAAGTTGTGTTCTATGCCATACTCATCACAAAACATTTCAAAATCATTGTTTTCAAATTCACCTCCATGATCACTTTTGATGGAGATAATTTTGAGATTATTTTTGTTTTGAATGACTTTGGCAAGTCTTCTAAATGCATGAAATGCATCATTCTTATGACTAAGAAATAAAGTTCAAGTATATCTAGAATAATCATCAACAATTACTAATGCATAGTAACTTCCACCAAAACTCATGACCCTAGATGGTCCAAACAAATCCATGTGTAATAATTGCAATGGTTGAGTGGTGGAAACAATATTTCTAGATTTAAAGGATACTTTTGTTTGTTTACCTTTTTGGCATGCATCACATAACTTATCTTTTTTGAATTTTAATCTAGGCAATCCAATAACTAGATCTTTTGAAATTAATCTATTTATATGATCCATGTTAATATGAGCAATTCTCTTATGCCATAACCATGGATCACAATCTTTACTTAAAAAACATCTATCATTTACAGATTTTTGTTTTAGATCAATCATGTAAACATTATTTTCTCTAAAACCTATATGTTCTATATCTTTGTCATGCTCATGCTTAATAACACATTTTTCAGAATCAAAAGATACTTTATATCCTTTATCACATAATTGACTAACACTTAATAAACTATGCTTCAAACCTTCTACAAGTAACACATTTTCAATAGGAGTAGAAGAACTCGTACCTATTTTACCGACTCCAATAATTTTACCCTTGTTGTTGTCTCCGTATGTAACATGTCCACTTTTCTTGGGGGAAATAGTTGTGAATTTGGATACGTCACCCGTCATGTGCTTGGAACATCCACTGTCTATGTACCATTTCTTCCTTACAGAATCTTCTTTGTTATTCTCATCAGATTTTGTCATGAGACACAAGTTGACTTGGTCTTCATCATGATCTTTGAGTAACATGTTCCTGAAAATTTTTTTGAAAGACAAAGAATCTAAAGTGGCCATTAATCTTGAAGTTGTTAGACTTTCTACAAGAAACCAGCTCTGATACCACTTGTTGGATCGAGTGGCCTCAGAATAATTAAGAAGGGGGGGGGGTTGAATTAATTATTCCTAAACCTTTACTAATTAAAAATTACTCTTCTAAGGCTTTTACTAAATTGTTAAGAGAATGAGGAGTAGAAGAGAAACTTAACAGAAAGTAAAAGCGAAAATTAAATGCACAGCGGAAAGTAAAAAAGTAGGGAAGAAGGAAACAAACACACAAGAGTTTTTATACTGGTTCGGCAACAACCCGTGCCTACATCCAGTCCCCAAGCGACTTGCGGTCCTTGAGATTTCTTTCAACCTTGTAAAAATCCTTTTACAAGCAAAGATCCACAAGAGATGTACCCTCCCTTGTTCTCTTTGAACCTAGTGGATGTACCCTCCACTAGAACTGATCCACAAGAGATGTACCCTCTCTTGTTCTCAGTCAAATCCAAGTAGATGTACTCTCTACTTGTACCACAAAGGATGTACCCTCCAATGTGTTAAGACAAAGATCTCAGGCTGTTAAACCTTTGATACTTTGTGAATGGGGATACAAAAGAATTCTCAGGCGGTTAGTGCTTTGAACACTTTTGTATAAGGGAATGGGAAGAATCAAAAGAATTCTCAGACTGTGTCGTTTTGAATTCTTTGACAAGGGAGAAGGGAGACACAAAAGAATTCAGGTGGTTAGTCCTTTGTTCTTTTGGAAAAGGGAGAAGAGAGACACAAAAAGAATTCAGGCGGTTAGTCCTTGGCGAATTCTTTTTGGCAAAGGGAGAAGAGAATGAAAAGATGAATAGCACAAGTTTTCAAGGTTTAGAAAACCAGAAAACTTTGGAAAGCTTTTGGTACAAAGAAGAAGAAGAAGTTCAAAGAGATTCAAGGCTTGTAAAGGATTGATTGGAAAAGTAAAGTATGTTGAAAAACAAATCAAAGCCTTTCTTTTATAGACTCTTCATGTCTGGCCAAGAAGACCATTAAGAAGAGTTATAACTTTTAGAAAAACTTAAAACCAATTTGAAAAAGTCAAAAACCTTTTGAAGAGTTACATCTTTTGATTTATTCAGAAACAAACACTGGTAATCGATTACCAAATTAATGTAATCGATTACACAAAGCTTTTGTGTGAAAGGATGTGACTCTTTACATTTGAATTTGAATTTCAACGTTCAAAGGCACTGATAATTGATTGTCAAAACATTGTAATCGATTATAGCTTTTTGAAAAGAATTGGAACGTTGTAAATTCAATTTGAAAACTTTTTCAAAATAATTTTTGCTACTGGTAATCGATTACAACAATCTGGTAATCGATTACCAGAGAGTAAAAACTCTTTGGTAAAAGGTTTTGTCAAAAACTCATGCGCTATTCAAAGTTTTGAAAAACTTTTTAATACTTATCTTGATTGAGTCTTCTCTTCATTCTTGAATCTTGAGTCTTGAATCTTGATCTTGATTCTTGAGATTTTTGAACCTTGAATCTTGATTCTTGTCTCTAGACTTTCTTCTTGAGTCTTAAACTCTTCTTGATTCTTATCTTGAACTCTTGAATTGTTCTTGATTGATCTTTGAGCGTTTTGTCATCACCTTTGTCATCATCTTTTGTTATCATCATTGTTATCATCAAAACACCTTTGAATCATCTTTGATTCACCATGAAGCTTTGCTTCTACAACAAAGAATTAATTGAAACTTACCTTGGTTGTTTATGTGAAGTTGGTAGAGTGTTGGAGGCTAGGAGATGCATGAATTCTCTTAAAATTTTTGGCTACACAGTCCCTTTCAATTATTCCTTGTTTATTAGAGCTGGGAGAGTGGAAGAAGCATTGGCATTACTTGAAGAAGTTGGAGAAGAGAAATCCATTATAGATCAGCTAACGTGTGGAAGCATTGTTCATGGTTTACTGCGCAAGGGTCAATTAGAAGAGGCATTAGCCAAGGAGGATGCCATGAAACCGAAAGGCATAACACCTACCATCCATGTTTAAACATCACTAATAGTTCATTTCTTTAAAGAGAAACAAGTAGAGAAAGCTATTGAGACTTTTGAGAAGATGATACATTCCGGTTATGAACCAACCATTGTTACATATTTTGCACTTATAGGTGGGTACATGAAGGTGGGGAGGCCTTTTGATGCATGGAACATCCTCTATCGTATGAAACTCAAAGGACCCTTCCCTGATTTTAAAACGTATTCTATGTTTCTCACTTGCCTTTGCAAGGCTGGGAGATATGAAGAAGGAATGAGACTTATTTCTGAAATGTTGGACGGAGGAATTGTTCCAAGTAGGGTGTTGCTAGGTGCACTAGGCATATTGCTTGGGCACCCAACAATAAAAGGTAATTTCAAAAATGCCCCAAAGTGTTTTCTTCCTTTTAAGTTACTTTTTTTACGTTAACGCGTTCATTTTCTTGATTTCTTCTGGTTTTTTCAATGTTGTGAGAGGTCCATTGTACCGCTTCGGTCGAGGTGAAAGTGTTATGGAGGTACATGGGTGGTGGTTGTGGTAGTAGTTGGTTTGGTTGTTAACGGAGGTACGTCGGCGTTGTTTGGTTTTTTTTTCTGCATAAAATACGAATTAAAGAATCCGTAAGTTATATAAAACATACGGATTCATTAATCCATAAGTTTTATATAACTTACGGATTGGTTAATCCATATGAGAATCTATATAACTCATACAGATTGGTTAATCCATATGACTTATATGGATTTTTAATATTTTTTATAATTAAAAGAAATATTTGATTTTTTTTAATTTTATTAAATTATAAATATATTAATATGATTGTTATAAAAATGAATATGTAAAAAAATTATATATTTATTTGTTTATTTGAAATGTAATTAGTATTATTATTTTAAATATTTTTAAATAAGTGTAGTTTGATAATTAATTTGTAAGTATTTGTTTTTATATTTTGGAAATGGTATTAATTGTAAAATAATTTGCACTTATAATTTATGTATAATTTATTTGAGTTGTTGTGATCTAAAATTGATTGTTTTTTGTGGTTATAATTTCATGAATTAGAGTTAAGTTGAATAATATAATTTATTTTAGTTCATATGGTTAGGTTATAATTTTTTATCTATTATATGGTTATCAGTTTTAAGTAGAAAAAGTTGATGTTATTGGTTTTTAATATATAGGGTTATCAATTTTAATGTTTTATAATATCATATGCAGTGAAAAATTACCTAGGGTTTTGTGTGATAGTATATGTATGATACGGTTAGGGGTCGTTTGTTTGTGATTAAAATTTTTGAATGTCTTGTTAAAATAGACGAACATCAATAGATGTATGACAGTATAATGTCTGAAGAAGTTGATATGAATGAACAAAATGAAGACGAAGCTGATGTGAATGAAGAACATGTTGATTGTTCTTATGCGTTCAATACTTCTCAGGTATTAATATGATTTATTGTTATTAAAGTAATAAAATGAATGTCCCTTGAACACTAAACTTGTGTGGATTGCATTGTAGGTGTTTGTTACCCGAGATGATGTGCTGCATTGGACTCGATCTGTTGCTTATGAAATTGGATTTGTGACGGTGATGAGAGGAAGGACTTCCTTTGTGTTAATTGGTTGTGAAAGGAGTGGTCAATATAAGTATATGAAGAAAGATCTTGTAAGAAGAGATACTAGCAGTAGGAAATGTGGGTGTCCCTTTAAGCATCATAGGAAACCAGTGGTTGGAGGCCAAGGATGGATGGGGAAGTTAATGTGTGGGAGTCACAATCATAAAATGACAAAGTCATTAATTAGACATTCATACGTTGGTCGATTGACTAAGAATGAAAATATAATTATTGCTGATATGACAAAGTCAATGATGAAACCAAGAAATATTTTTCTAAAACACTGAAAAAGCACAATGTCAATAGTTATACAACAATCAAACAAATATACAATGCAAGAAGTGCATACCGTTATTCCATAAGAGGCAATAATATTGAAATGCAACAACTAATAAAGCTTCTTGAACAAGATCAGTATATTCATTGACATAGATTAAAGGATGAAGATGTTGTACGTGATATCTTCTGGTGTCATCCTGATGCAGTGAAGTTATGCAATGTTTGTAATTTGGTATTTTTTGATAGATAGTACCTACAAAACAAACAAGTACAGGCTCCCGTTACTTGACTTTGTTGGTGTGACACCAACGGGGATGACATTCTCTGCTGGTTTTGCCTATTTGGAGGGAAAACGTTAAAATAATTTGGTTTGGGCTCTAGAACAGTTTCGAGGTTTTTTCTAAGACGTGATGCCCTCCATAGAGTTATTGTTACCGACAGAAACCTAGCATTGATGAATGCAGTGAAAAATGTATTTCCTGAGTGTACCAACTTATTGTGTAGATTTCACATTGACAAGAATGTCAAGGCAAAATGTAAATCCCTGGTTGGTAAAAAAAAAATGCATGAGATTATGTGATGGATGCCTTGGGGAGTTTGGTTGATTGTCCTTCTATGGATCAGTTTGATGATTGCCTAGATGTTTGAAATTGTTTTTTCACCATGGTCAATGTTTGTTGACTATGTCAACCAAACATGGATAATTCCCCACAAAGAAAATTTTGTTAAAGCTTGGACAAATAAGGTGTTGCACTTAGGAAATACAACAACAAATAAGTATGAAAATTGACATTTTTATTAGGGTTTAGGACTTAATAGATAAAAATACTTGTATTTGTTTATTTTTTTTGTGAATTTCATATGCAGGGTTGAATTTTCCCATTGGACTTTAAAAACACTTATAAAATAGCCTTGGAGACCTATGTAGTGTTTGGGAAGCCATGAACAACATGATCACGCTGCAACACACTAAAATTAAGGCATATTTTGAGACAAGTGCACATGTACATGTTTTTAAAGTTATCTTATACAAGAGACTACTTGGCAGGGTATTAATGTATGCTTTAAATCAGATTGCTACTTAGTTTGAGTGTGTATATTATGCTGGCGAAAACTCTTCTCATTGTTGATGTGTCATGAGAACTACTCACAGTCTTCCATGTGTATGTGAGTTATCCAAACATGTTGTTGGTATCATACCACTTGAGACAATCCATATGTTTTGGCGGAGGCTAAGTTTTTCAGACCAAGGATTATTTGAGCTCCAACTGAGAATAACCAAAGAGATGGAAACCATATCCAAGCAATCTGAAGAACTTGATGCTTGTGGCAAAGTTACTCTAAAAAGTAAACTTTGGAAAATTGCCTATACTGATCTAAACTCTATGTGTCCTCCTCCGAAAAAGGTCAACACCAAAGGTTCTCAGAAGAAACGGATGACCAAACATTAAAGATCAACAAAGAGTGATCTGTCTTACTGGGAGTATGTTGATGTTTTATATCAGTAGAATGCAGGAGTACAAAAATTTGATGATGCTAAAAATAGACTATGTTGATTTAAGAGAATAGTGAAGATTTAGGTACTTATGTAATTTTCATGTATTACAATCATATACAGTTGTTTCATTGGAAATTCACATAATTATGTTAATTGTCCTTTACGTTCAAACGGTTTAGGGTTACTATAATACGTAGGGTTTAGTGTTATGCGCGTTGTCGACTACGGTTTAGTGCTACAATTTAGGGTTAATTCAAAACTTATTAAAATTTTTGTTACGTGTGGAATATAAGGTTTATGGTGTAATTCGCATGTGTTGATATAAGCAGTTCTATAGCAATATAAAAAAGTTTCAAATAAAATTTGGTAAAATAAAAATGTTGTCAAATAAAATAAAATGATAAACATTGTCTGTACATTTCCTAAAAAATTGTAAATGTCTTCATGCGTCTTCCATGCCCCGCATTCGTCGCAACTGCATATATACATTGTGATCCGCAGTCACACCTCTAGCGATCCTTAGGCAGTCTTCCATGACATCGTATGTTTTTGTGCCTTCACTCATTATCCTTAGGTTGAGTAACCGCTCTAACCTTTCAGCTATTACTTGACAAGCCTCCTATGACATTCACAACAACGGATAAGGTTTATACATATTGCATGTTTAAATAAAATGAAATTCTGAGTAAGATGAATATATATGTTACCACTGCATGTCGAGGCTACTCTACATGAGAAGCTGCATGTGCAGTTGCCGCAACCGGGTATTGAGGCATATCTGGTTCGACATATGTGTAATCTTGCACGACAAGTGGATGTCTGACTAGATCCTTGGGTTGTGCCGGCCTCATGAAAGGATACAAAATCATGTAGAACTAGTCGATGTAGTCTGATGCACACTGCCCAAGCACAACATAAATCTGACCTACCAATGCAAGGTACTCAAAGAAATGCATCAATCTATCGCCAATATCTTCTAAGCATAATCTTGAACCCGGAGAGTGTGGAGGAATAGTTTGAACATACCCAAACTACCACACAACCCTCTTCGGTCGATGTATGACAACAATAGGACTCCATCGGATATGTCCAAAAAAACAAGAAATGAGCTCGAACTCTCTAATTGCATGGTGCCCACCGTAAGGCATCCAGCAAAGAACATCAAACGTCAATCGATCGAGACATTTCCGATACGTCGACATTGGTAATGCCTTCCCAGAGGTCCAGCGGCAGGCACACACTACTACATAATAGACATTCTACATAAGTTATTTAGGACATTCTACGACGGTTATTAATCGTCGTTATAGACAACATCGTAGAATATTCGCATCTACAACGACAGTTCCTAGAAAACTATCTTAGAAAAGCTATAAATCTAACACGATTTTCAGAAAAATAACCGTCTTAGAATGTATAAGTTATTTAGGACATTCTACGACGGTTATTAATCGTCGTTATAGACAACATCGTAGAATATTCGCATCTACAACGATTGTGAAAAAAACCGTCTTAAAATGTAGACATTCTAAGACGATTTTTCTGAGAATCGTCTTAGAATGATTTTCTTAAAAAAAATAAAATAAAATATTTTGAGAATTGTCGCAACCTACCCTACGACGAGCGTGCGAGCAAAATGAAAAAGGTACGTCTTCTAAAAGAAAACGCACGGGAGTTGCCACCAACGTTTTGTTTAAGGAAAATGTTAGAAAAACCAAAAAGAAGTCTGTGAATTTTGAAAATATGGGTTCGGGAGTTTACGCATAGGGAAGGTATTAACACCCCACGTGCCCGTCACAAGGGACGACAGACTTTAATTGAGTGTGCACAACGTGACTTCAAAATCATTTATTTTTCCTCTTTTTTTATATTTTTATTTTTTTTAGGGTCGACAAGGGGGGTTGCCCTTGGTCCTACGTATCCTCAGGTGCGATAAGGAATTCAGACCTACGTAGTTCTTTAAAGTGAGAAAATTTGTGTGTTGAGTTGGTTTTATGCTTTTGAGGGATTCATTTTTATTACAAACAAGAAGGTCGTTAAGGCGTTGGACCTTGAAACGATCTCAAATGATATTTGATGGAGAGAAGTTTAGTTAGGAGTTGGTTTTTATTTTGGTTTTGTTTATTAACTTTCAATCTTTTTAAAGACAATTTTACAGCACTAGTGATCGGTTAGGATTAAACTTTACAAATAAAAACGAGATCACCGATGATAAATGGAGAAGATGAATATGCACATAATAACAGAGGGGACCCCTAAGGGTACAATGATTACATTCGACCCTTGGAAAAAACTAACCGACTGTTGCACAAGAGACACAGAACAAGAGAACGATGTAGGCAATGATCACGGTCGCGATTTGGTAGTGCCTCGACTTCGTTTTTCTTCCTTCTTCCTCTTCTTTCTCTCTTTCTCTTTCTGTTTCCAACTTTTGAACCCTTAAACCCCTCCCCAACATGGTTATTTATAGGAAAAAGCCATTTTAGGGCAGGGGAAGCTCGCCCAGGCGAGCTAATGCTTAGCTCTGAAGGAATGAGCTCGCCTAGGTGAGCTGGTTGCTTAGGCACGAAGCCATTTCATGGCCCAGGCGAGCCTGGTGCTAGCCTGAGCGAGCTAGGGTCTAGAAAAAAAAAACTCTTTTGCCCCCTTCCTTGGTATCTTTTTGTTTTCTTGATCAAAACACTGAGTGATTACTTGCTTCACACTGTAACTAGCGTCAAATATCGTAATTTGACTAGCAAGAAAAAAAATATCACATCAAACGATATTTCCCGGACAAAATTAGGGTCTGACAGTTGCCCATTTTTACTTATCTTTTATTGAAAATGAAAAGGTAAGTAAAGATAAGGACACTAATTTCATTTGAGCGATCTTGCTATTCGAAACCGAACGCCAGAGGAAACAAAGGAAGTGAAACCAAAAAAAAGCAAAAGGACATTGACATTGAAATATCGAAAGCATCAAGCAAAAGACATCATAGTCTTGTAAAACATAAGACTGGAGATATTGAAGTCTTTGTAAAAGACTGAAGACATTGAAGTCTTGTAAAAGAAGTAAAATATAGGAGACATTGTATTCTTTGGAAATGTGAATGACTGAAGACATTGAAGTCTTATAAATATAATGACTGAAGACATTGAAGTCATGTAAAAGAAGTAAAAGACAGAAGACATTGGAGTCTTTGGAAATGTGAAAGACTGAAGCGTTGAAGTCTTGTAAATGTAAAGACTGAAGACATTAAAGTCTTATAAAAGAAGTAAAAGATAGAAGATATTGAAGTCTTTGGAAATGTGAAACACTGAAGACGTTGAAGTCTTGTAAAGTTAAAGACTGAAGACATTGAAGTCTTGTAAAAAAAAAAGTAAAAGACAAAAGACATTAAAGTCTTTGGAAATGTGAAAGATTGAAGACGTTGAAGTCTTGTAAATGTAAAGACTGAAGACATTGAAATCATTGAAATGTAAAAGACAGAAGACATTGAAGTCTTTGAAATGTGAAAGACTGAAGACATTGAAGTCTTGTAAATGTAAAAGACTGAAGATATTGAAGTCTTGTAATAGATTGAAGACATTGAAGTCTTTGAAATGTAAAAGATAGAAGACATTGAAGTCTTGTAAATGTAAAAGATTGAAGACATTGAAGTATTTGAAATGTAAAAGACTGAAGACATTGAAGTCTTGTAAATGTAAAAGACTGAAGACATTGATGTCTTGTAAATGCAAAAGACTGAAGATGTTGAAGTCTTGTAATGTAAAAGACAGAAGACATTGAAGTCTTGTAAATGTAAAAGACTAAAGACACTGAAGTCTTGTAAATATAAAAGATTGAAGATATTGAAGTCTTGTAAATGTAAAAGATTGGAGACATTGAAGTCTCTGAAAACTTTCACTAAATGCGAACACGCTTGGTAAAGAAATCAAACCCCCAAACCGATCAGAACAACACACATTTTTTCCAAAAATAATGTGACAAACAGATAGAATTTCTCATAACCAATAATGAGATTAAGACATTTTGCATTTCGTTTCTAAAGAAACATTAGAAGAAACAATGGATTCAATTAAATAGAGGAAAACCACTCAAAGGTGTATAAAACTTCACACAGGAAAGTGTTTCATCCCAATTCCAAATCACAGTTATGTCATAAATTGATTTTGCAAGTCATTTCCCATCAAATCAAGGATAATGCGCATAATCATCATGGATCAATAGGTCTTTTTAAGGTTGGACTTGTAGGAAATTTTGGCTTTGGTTGCTTTTTTTTGTGTGGTGTGAATAAGAGAGCAGACATAAAGATTTGACTAGTAACTTAAATGCGCGATCACTTCCTATCCTTTCATGCCTTGACCAAGTTATTATTATTTTTCTTCCTTTTTACTCTTTACAACAACTCTATACATGGTTTAGACATTTGTTTATTCCAAAGAACTTGTTTTTCTTTTCTATTTTCCTTTTTTGCTCTTTTCCATTTTTTATTTTTTTGATTATTTTTTTCCTTATTTTCTTCCATTCTTTCCTGATGAATATCTAACTTCCTTCAAAATCCACGACTAGCCACAAAAATGATAGAAATCTCCCTTGAAAACACCCATGCTCTCATATCCTAAGGTAAGGTAGGAAACCTTCATCCTAGGTTAGTGTTCTGATAAAAATCAAGTGTCTGGCTCATAGGGCTTGCAGATGGCAAAAATAATGTATATTGGGAAAGTTGTTTGGCCAATGGCTTAGAAAGAAAGAATGTCCGAATCACTTCTATGAATCATATGTTATGACAATTAAAAATTCATGCAAAACCAATCGTAGATCATATCCATGTGAACACTCAGTATAAAATTTATGGTGACACACAGTCACTAAAGCTTAGGGCCTATTTCCACATTCAGATCAAATCAGTGTTTCAACAATTGTTCTTTTATCAAGTCCATGCAAAAAACATTTGAGTCCATTTTGGTATTCAGGAAAGCCCTTCATTATTTTCATCCTCAAGATACATATTTTTTTTTCGAAAACCCTTTTTGTTGTGTTTTGATCTAAAAAAATTTCGAAGGGTACTGGTGGTTGTTTCTTTCAAAAGCATGTTAGTTTTAAGGAAAAGGTTGGAATCCCGGACAAACTTATAATCCAAGACTACACCATCAAACAATCATCACAAATTTAAGATAAAGAACCACACGAAAAGTTTCATTTTTAAACAATCATCACAACAAAATAACATAACAAAGCAATAAATAAGATAAAGACAAGTTCACAAATTTAGAAGATCGCGGTCGGGGAGCTCAACCTCCTCCATTGAAGAAATCAAGCAAATCTGCCATGTCTCCATCGTCCTCGGCTCCACCTTCGTTCCCTTGGGAAACTCCTTAAGCATCTGTAGGACCTGCCTCCTCCTAAAAATTGGGCCTATCCCCAGGCCATGCGACAGTGGCTCTAAACTACTCGGGAGTAGGCCACGGGTAAGGGTTAGGGTCCTGGCGATGCAAGTGCAGTGTATACTAATAGAAGTAGTTATTCAACTGCATCTGGCCCCTATGGTTTATTGTCTACTGATCAGCCAAATGTTGCATGTATGCGTGCATCTAGAGCTCCATCCTCTATATGTGATTTGAGATGGACTCTAGAGATGGTGGCTGATGTGGAGGCGATGGTGGTGCGTCTGCGGTTGGCTGCTGTTGTTGGTATTGCCCCGGCTGCTGTGCCTACCTTGGCATGCAATATTTCTCAGTGAATGTCCTATTAATGGGAGGTTGGATAAGCTTTGTCGGTGCGATCAGTACTCCGTAGAATTGGCAGAGACTTGTAATCAATGCCGGAAAACCCAGTGCACTATTGGACTTCTCAAGGTCCACCGGGTGTCTCGGTGGTGCAATACCTACAAACTAGTGGATGGCATCTAAGATAAGTTACGCCATATGGACATTGATCTGGGTCATGATGTTATAGACCAACTGACATTTGGGTAGCGTGAGATCAGAGTTATGGTCACTGGGAAGGATGTTATTGAGCAGGAGCGTCATCCAAATTTGAGTTAGAGTGGTCATGCTAGTGCGCATGATCTGCACCCGCCTCCTTGCTACGCTCCATGCAAAATCATGTCCCGGGGAGCAAAGTAGCTAACTTATGGCCTCTTCATCAAAACCTAAAAATTGGCTTCTTCTCTCAATGTACTTGCATCATTGTCCCTCTTCTAAGATCAATGGATGCCCCAAGAATTAGTTGATAGCATCTCTGTCATATGGGATCCATTCACCCCTCACGCAGGAGCACTTGTCCATGACTCCTTCTTCAGTAGGCCAGGAGTTTGCGTAAAACTACATGACTACTTTAGGATCATACTTTGCCATAGGCTCTGTCAGTTGTGTCCAACGCCTCCTGGCAACTTCGGCTTGGAATTCTGCATACTTTCCCTCCGCTAGCTAGACCCGTCTTTCTTTGAGAAAAGACCAATCCTCAGTCACCTCAAAACGGCACTGATGCTCCTCGCTTCGGAATCGGTGCCCATCAAACTCGATGTATAGGTGGAGCCGTACTTGATCCTTCTCCTATAGCGGCTTTCCTAGCTCTTTTAGCAGAAAGTTTCTTCGGGGCCATCTTTGACAACCAAAAAAACAAAGGAAAAATGACACTAGTATCTTAGCAAAATTTATTTTAAAAAATGAGCTAGCCATTGAATTTTTCTTTTATATATACATATGTATATATACTTTTTCATATATTTAATTTATTTTTTAGCAACCAAGGAGCTAATTTACGCACAAGTTCAATCTATAATAGCCTTACAACCAAAGAGCATCATTAACCACAAATTCAATCCACCTAGCTGCCCCAATTTTAACAAGAAAGTGGTGGTGATTCAAACCTAACAAGTTACTTGCCCATTGGTAACTCAAATGATTTTCTCAATTCAATTCACAACCCTATGTAAATTATCAATTTGAATTGGTATCATACCTAATTAAGTGACTAAACATGTCCAACATTTCAAAACTTAAAAGAAAACATAGTCTAACCCTTGTGGCTTTTCATCGAACACTTGGTGTGCACATGTTTAAGCATGCAAAAATGAGGATTCGAGCATAAATAAACAATGCAAAAGGGTAAACCAACAAGGATGGCCTACTATGATTCAAACCAACGCACTTTTACACCAAAAGAAACAACCAAACAACCATCATCTACATTGCATTTCCCGTTCAAAAAGAAAGCACAAATCATCAAACATAACAAGAAGAAAACGAAACTTCGAGCTGAAGATGATTTTTACTTGGATGAGATGAAAGGAATGCAAAAGATTTAAAGGGAATGCACACTTAGATGGCTTGATGCTGCTGCCAAAATGGATGCCTCATGGGTTTTGAGTGATGAAGGTTTGGAATTTGGAGAAAATGGGGTGAAATCAGATTTCACCTCTTATTTAAGGTTGTCGTCCTCACTGACTCGCCTAAGCGAGCAGATCCTTCACCTAGGCAAGTTAATTATTTTTTTTTTGAAAAAAAGTTTTTTTTTATTATTATAATAATTTTTTTATAAGCCTTATAATTACATATAAATCCTAGGCAAATTCATGAGATAATTCAAAAAGAAAAACGAACAACACCAACTCATAACAGAAAGCATAAAGCATAAAGCATAAAATTAAAGAGCAAAGTTTAGAGATACTAGGTTGCCTCCTAGGAGCGCTTCTTTAACGTCTTTAGCCAGATGCGTGGTTATAGTCGAGGCTTCGCCATCTCATCCTTCCTAATTATTTCTTCAATCATGAGCAAATCCGATCATGGACTTAGCACATGTTGGCACCTGCTCTAATGCCTTGAAAAAGAGAATGTTAACATGCAAATGTTTAAAAATGCTATGACATGCTCGCATCGCCTTTCCTATCTGCCTCTAAGTTTACCCAAGTTGGTGTGGCGCCTATCATAACCCAAAATGTCTCTTCATTCATTTTTCCTTTGTAAAACATTTAGAGATAATAAGATGCAATTGCATGTTTTTATTGAACATTCATTTAAGGCAACAGTTAACCAAGTGTTGTGTTTTTTTGTTTTTTTTTTCAATTTTACTCAATGCTTACGATACCCCTACCGAACGTGCTGAACGAGCGACTTCTGATCGAACAGATTCGGCCATTGGCTCTAAAGTGTGGGTCATGTGAGCGAGCAAAATGAGAGTGTACATTCATGCCCATCAACAATAAAAAGTGAAAAAGACACAACATTTAGAGGGAGAGATAGCCTAAGATGTGGAGATCCTAATGAGTCCTTAAGGAGGCCCAAACATTGAGACTTTGAATTGCCCCAAGTATTATGCATAATATCGCTTGACGACATCAGAATTCATAGGCAAAGGCAGCTCTTCATCATCCATATTCATGAGCAACAATGCTCTTCTTGAGAAAGCCCTTTTTACCACAAATGGTCCTCATAGTTTGGGGCCCATTTCCCTCGGTGATCCTTCTGAACCTGCGATACTTTCTTCAGAACAAGGTCCCCCTTGCTGAACTCACGCGAGCGCACTCTTTTGTCAACAACGCTTTTCATTCTGCTCTGATATAGCCGCCCATGGCTCACGGCAGCCAATCTCTTTCCCTCAATAAGATTTAACTGGTCAAAACATGTCTAGGCCCATTCCGCTTCTTCCAATCCCGACTCTGCTAGAATTCTCAAAGAAGGAATCTCCACCTCAAATGGGAGGTGCGTACAGAAGTCCGATAACCATGCAATGCGAAGGGTATCATCTCGTGCTAATCCTTGTACAACATGGTCATCTTCTAAACGATCTTCTTGATGTTTTTATTAGCGACCTCAACTGCCCCATTCATCTTGGGCCGATAAGGCGTTGAATTATAGTGTTGGATTTTGAAATCCTCACACATTTCCTTCATCATCTTGTTGTTTAAATTGGTGGCATTATCGGTGATGATCTTTTTGGACAATCCATATCTACAAATTATTTCTTTCTTGATGAACCTAATCACCTCATTCCTAGTCACGTTAGCATATGAGACCACTTCCACCCATTTTGTGAAGTAATCAATGATGACTAAGATGAAGCGATGCCCATTTGAACCCTTGGGTTTGATAGCCCCAATTACGTCTGTGCCCAACATTGAGAACGACCACGGTGCTGCCAACACGTTCAACGATTCAGGTGGAGCATTAACATTATTAGCAAAGTTCTAGCATTTATGGCATTTCCTCACATGAACACAACAATCACTCTCCATAGTGAGCCAATAATATCCCGCCCTCCGAATCTTTCAGGCAATGGCGTGTCCATTGGCATGGGTACCAAAGGATTCCTCATGCACCTCCAATAGTATTTGTTCAGCCTTGTTCGCATTTACACATCGAAGCAACACCATATCATATTTTCTTTTATATAAGACATTCCCACTCAAGAGGAAACTGGCTGCCAACCTCCGTAATGTCCTTTTGTCGTTGTCAGAGGCCTCGGGTGGGTATTCCTTGTCCTTAATGTATCATTTGATATTGAAGTGCCAAGGTTTACCATCTTCCTCTTCTTCTATCAAAAAACAGTGTGTAGGCTCAACACGACATTTGATGTCGATCCATGGAAAATCTCCGTGAGGGCTTACTTTGAACATGGACAATAGAGTGACAAGAGCGTCAACCATTTGGTTTTCCTCTCTATAAATGTGATGAAATGATATATCATCAAAGAGTTCCATCAATTCCTTTATGTAAGCCTGGTAAGGCACCAACTTGTGGTCTCTGGTCTCCCATTCACCTTTCAACTAATGAATTACCAACGTCGAGTCTCCGTATACTTTGAGCAACTTGACCTTAAAGTCGACCACCGCTCGGATCCTTAGGGCGCATGCTTCATATTCTGCCATATTATTTGTACAATCAAAACACAATTTAGTTGTGAAAGGCAAACATTGTTTGTCTGGAAAAACCAACATTGCCCCCAATTCCATGACCCAGTGCATTAGACGCACCATCAAACCATACAACCCACTTATCTCTATCTTTATCTTCAACATCTCCCTCAAATAGGGCCACAATATCCTCGTCAGGGAATTCTGGATGCATAGGCTGATAATCACTTATGGGTTGTTGAGCTAGATAATCTGTCAAGGCGCTCCTTTTTATTGCCTTCTGAGTGACGTAGATGATAACGAATTCCGACAATAAAACCTGCCACTGAATTATTATCCTAGTAAGAGCGGGCTTTTTGAAGATGTACATGATGGTATCCATTTTGGACACCAACCAAGTAGTGTAACTCAACATATACTGCCTCAAACAATGAGCTGCCCACGCCAAGGCACAACATGTCCTTTCTAGCAATGAGTAGTTCATCTCGCATTGTGGCGTCCCTAAATAATGACTGGTTTAATAGTAATAAATTAAATAACAAAAACCATGGGAATTTTTTTTTCTTTTTCTTTTTCGTTTCTCTCTCTTTTTCACAGTAATTAAGTTCAGAAGGAAAATTATCACTATAGAGTCCTGAATGGCTAGTTCACAACTCTATTCGGAGTCATTTATTTCTGATCACTCATAACCTCTAAACTATTTTACTCTTTCAAAAAGAAAAATATGCCAGCCATTATTTTAGGTCGTCACGTGAAAAATAATAAAATAAAATATGGTCGGTAAACTCTCTTTCAAATAAAGTTTGTTAACACTTTCTTTTCAAATAACAAGATTGAACATAATTACAATCATCATCTAAAACTGTCCAAAATATGAGAGTTTGCAAAATACATAGTGACATCCAGAGCAAAGGTATCAACTGTGGTGGCTTCAGCCACATATATACAATCATCAAAATTTCTATACAATAGGTCTACCCACCCCAAAAATCAAAAGAGTAAACCTAGTAGTCCGAACTAGATACACCCACCCATAAAAGTATGTAAACCTAATCTAAGGAGCCGTCTACTATGATGAAGAGTCTCCACTATTTGCCGTCCCTCCAGGGCCGCTCTCCTCCGTAGAGTCTGCCTCAGATGCTGACATGACATCCTCTGGAGAATCTACATCAGGGAGTGGGTCCTCATCATCTTCTGGAAAGTCAAGAGCATCCACAGCAGGCTCAGGAGGTAACTCCTCTGGGTCCTCCTTAGGGTCTTCTTCAGAGGACGACACCTCTATCACTTGGACTGGCTCCACTAGTCGATATGGAGTAGGTGTAGGTAGTATCCACTCCACAGTTCGCTGAAGCGTGCGTGCGGGTTCCTCTGGATGTACCAATGAAGTAGCAATGAGTCGAATCGTGCCACGGAATCGGCACCTCTCATTGCCTTCGAGGGTCTCCCAAACTCCCTCTAGGCACTCTATCTCCACGCGATCATGGATTAATTGCGCTGCCATCGAGATCTACAAGAAATAAAAGAAAGGGGGTAGACTCTTTCACAAGAAATCTAACTACAGGTAACAATACAATGTGTCCCATAACTGCTGCATAAAGTTAAAAGGTATGTCTCAAGGGTTTTCTTCTTTGGTAATCGATTACCACAGTATGTAATCGATTACCAGTGCCCAAACTCGAGTTACACAGCTTCTGAACATGGAAACCTACAATTTACACTGTGTAATCGATTACACATAACTGGTAATCGATTACCAGTGCCCTGTTACTCTGTGTAATCGATTACACAACATTGGTAATCGATTACCAGAGGCCACCTCAACATCCTGTCTCCATTTCTAAGCCTTGTAATCGATTACACCCCTTGGTAATCGATTACCAAAGGCCATCTCAACTTCCTGTCTCCATTTTTATGCCTTGTAATCGATTACACCCCTTGGTAATCGATTATCAGAGGCCATCTTAACTTCCTGTCTTCATTTTTAAGCCTTGTAATCGATTACACACCCTTGGTAATCGATTACCAAAGGCCAAATTCCTGATACCACTCAAGATCCATAGCTGGCCAACCACCACACAAGCCTCCTTGCTTTGTGGTCTTTGTTCTTTTATTGGTTGACTGCCAGGAGCTCGCCTGTTTAGGTACGTCACAGGTCCTCACTGACTGACTATGCCCGGGTTGGGTCGGGATTGGTCAAGCTTGGTTTTGGGCAATAGCACCCCACCTGACGTCCCCAAGGTCTCCTGACCCCCGCGACATATCTCCAGGTACCACTCTGTGGTCAACAAACAAAAGTAGGAAGACTAACTCTTCCGCACTTCCTCACATCAAGCTTGTGGGATTATGGGGTACCCGTCATATGTGGTACTAGGTGGCGATCGGGAGATGGTGCAAATCAACTCTCCCACATCCACAAATCAAACATGAACCCACCATCCCCAGTTGCACACCTTCAACTGAGCTCACGTACCCTCAAGTAGCCCTTATCCTCGTTCCTCTCAGCACCGGGTCCCCACAACCCCTCCAAGCTTCCACAATATCCATGCAATTCAATATCCAAACATCATGAACTACCCTAAACCAAGAAAACAGGGCAGAGGTAGAAAACTCTGCCCAAAACACATTCCAATACAACAGCTTTCCCTACTCAAATACCCTAGTAACATTCTCTTTGTTCCGATTTGTTAACCGTTGGATCGACTCGAAAATTTTACTGGAGGTCCCTAGTACATAATTCTACATTTTTACCGTTGGGATCTGCTAGAAAGTGTCCATAACCCAATATGTACTACCTTTCCCATAACCAGCAATGCACAAGCATTTTTTGCACAAGAACAAAAATTCTGCTGCACAATTCAACAGCAATTTTTTGCATAATAGGCAGATTTTCGAAATCCCTCTTGCCCTCATCCAATTTTGCTCAAATTGGATCCTACAAGTCCTAAATCATATATAAAATGTATTTAAACCAAAAAAAACTTTAGGTCAAGGCAATTCAAAATCTAGGTATCTAAAACCCCTCAATTTAGTGGATTTTCAAGGTTTGAGAAGTGAAAATGAGAATGGGGTAATTTTGGAGTAAACTCTCATCTCAAACAGGTCTATAACATTAATTTAAACTTGCTCAAACTGGTTTTACGACGAAAACTCCACCGATTCAAAATTTGACCCCTCAACACCCAATTTACCCTAGAAATGGCTCTTGCTTTCACCTTTGTCACTCATTTTTCTCATTTGCTCAGCCCAAGCTTTCCCACAAGTCCTAAATGACATTTTAAACTAGGATTAACTCACTTTAGCCCCCAATTACCACTAACCCCAAATTTAGCTTTTCAAACCCTCAACCTCACACTTTTCCACTCACATCACTACCATTGTCACATTTAACCCTAGGTTAACTCTCCCCATCATCTCTACCAGTTTTCTACCAACAATTTCAGCCCACAAGCATCACAAAACATCACTATAAAACCCTAAAACAGAATGGGTAAATTTGGCTCATAACAAACATGTCAAGTTTAGCATGCTTTCAACAAATTCTTTCACAAATAACTACCATAAGGCATTAATCTAGTAAAACTACCCATCATATCCCCCAAAACCCAATACCCACGAAAATCATGTGAGAAGAAGTCTACCCAAACCTGAAATTTGAAGTCCCACAACGTAGTGGTGCGCTTCACGACTCCAAAAATGGCTTCCTTTTGCAATTTGGAGTAGAAATGGTGAGCAAAGTTTGGAGCTTTGATGGAGGCTTCAATGGAGAGGAAGAAGAAGAGAAAAGCAACGTGAGAAGGTGAGGAGAAGAGCTTCTGAATTTCTTTTTTTTTGCTGAGTGAGGAGAGAGAACGTGGCTTTTATGAGAAAGTGATTTCCTTTTCCTATTATTTTATTTTTAAAAAAACACTTGCCACTTGTCCCATTTTGAGTGGAACAAAAAGGGGCCCACCTCTTCCCCTTGATGTGACTCATACTCAGCCACAAGGAGAGAAAAATTTTGACCTTTAGAATGTTAAAATCCTGCCTCGGTTTGCATACCGCTTCTCTGGTTCCAGTCCCTCGCGTTTCTCTGCACCCGTCGGGGCCCGTTTTTGAAAGTAAGCAATATATATATATATATATATATATATATATATATATATATATCAAAACGCTCAGAATGAAACCCCGAGCATGGTTCAGAGGTTGGTTTTGTTAAATTTTAAGTTGCACGCAAAACGATAATTTTTAGACTAATTAATTGAGAATTAATCTATAACTGTCCAGTTATAGATTTCTCTTCGTTAATTAACCTAACCCGCGTATCTTTCCCCCAATGTACATACTTCTACCAGGAGTATATATATATATACACTGAATAATACTTATATATATAATTATTCAAAATGTATCGTTTACAAAATTCCGGGTAGAAATTTCCAGGATGTCACACGCATGCTGTGAACTTTCACCTATAATTGATTGATTGAACTTTCATCTATAGTTTGTACTACTATCAAATGCTGGATCTTAATTTCTAATATTGTTCTTGGAGAGCATTGGTTTTTCTTGATAGTGTAGGATGATTTTCACATATGAAGAAAGACTATGAACATGTGATGTTACTTTCTTCCCTCACTTGTCTTGATAGTGGTACCACACTGCTTGTTTATTTATTTTTCATCCGCAAATTTTTTATAACAAAAAAGAGATTAGTCTATTAGTTTAAATGGATGAAACAATGAGACCATACTCTGAAATTTTGATAATTAATGGTTAACTAGAAGCATATGCTTTGAGGAACAAATTTTGATAATTAATGGTTAACTAGAAGGCTCGGTTAGGTACAACTGAGCAAATAAAAATATTAAAAAAAAAATAGATCAATCAATCTATTTCCATGTGGCCCTAAGAAAAGAGAATTAAAAGAGAAATTTTGATATTTGCAAGGACTGATAATACAGTATTTAATCTTTATTATAAAAAATGACCACTTTTAAATGCTTGAAAATAGCTTCAAGGGAAAATGTTCCAACAAAAAAAATATTTACCGATAAAACACAGGCATAGTATAATTTTTAAATACCTGAGGATTGAGTTGAATGGTAAATATTCTTGTTAAATGGATACTCACCAGGAATTCTTGTTAAAGGGATCACCCTATTGTACTCCTCTAGCCACCTTTCTTCTTGACATTTAGTTCAGAGTCCTAAACTAGCCACCCCTTTTGCAATTAAATATTACCACAATGTATGAGTTTTATATTCAATGGATATTGAATAGTTCAATTCTCATACTCCATCACAAAAGAGGTCAAAAGCTTTTCTATCACACAAGCAATTACAACTTTTTTATACCATAACTTCCATATGAACTAGAACAGAACACACAAAAAAAAAAATTGGTTAAGTTTAAACAATGCTCGGAATAGTTGACGTTATCAGTTTAGGCACAAAAATGATTGAGTATCTCTCACACTAAGCAGAGTTTAATATATATATCATGCTTGACATACAAAGCAAATTGCAGGGTGTCTTTAGTTGAGGTTTTTGCTGCTTGGAAGTGGCATTTGAATCAACTCCATTGGACAGTGACATGGTGATGGTGGTGATAACTAATTCAGCTTAAGGGTAGGTACAACTTCTTAGCTCTGTAAGCAAAGGATGCCTTGTGGGGTTGGTTCGTCTAATCCACATATATATAGGGCTGAAAGAGGGAACAAGAGTTTACAATTGATATGATTACTTTGTAAGTAAATTAATAGTTTAGAAAAAGAGGAAATATACCAAGTAGCTTCTGCTGGGGCCTTTCTTGGCGTGAAATGTGCCACTCTAATGTGATTTTCTTAACATACCCCTTATGGGGTTCATGATACATGCATGGTTGTAATGTCTTCTTGTGTGTTCTAGTTTCGTCAGCAGCAACAACAATATGCATAAACAATTCAGAATTAGCAAGGTATAATTAAATTTCATAGGGATAAAAGATTCATGATGAAAAAAGAAACAAATTTCGCTATTAGTAATTTGGTAATATTAAAATGAAATGAAACATAAAAGGGGAGAGGTGGGGGCTAAAATAATCCATTACTTCTGGAAATGAAAAAACTTCCCTAGATTCAAACCCCTCATCCCTAACCTTTGAGTTTTCAAGCAATGATTACAATTTCACACTTTCGGCTCAAAAGTCCATCCCTCACATTGAACATCCAAATCCCAAAATATTATTATTACCACTTGAAGCTACTACAAATCAGAAAACACTCATATTATTTGTCTCATATCTGCAAAGGTTTGCACCTATACAAAACATAAACGAAATAACAATGATAAATTTCATCATGTTGATCATAGTTTATTTCCTAAACAGAATTTGACCGAAAAAAATAAAACATACCCAAAGCTGTATAAAATGGAAAGAAATCCAGATTGGAATGTGTTCTTGACCATATTCCGCACCACCAAAACCCCCAACACAACAATAGAAAATTTTAAAACCAAAATAAAATAAAAATGAGAAAAAAAAAGTAAACAAAAATTAGACGTGTGAGAGAGATGAACAAAAGCGAAGTAGCAATCTCAAATCCTACTATAAAGGAACACAAAAAGACCAAGATCTAATTCTCAAAGACCAAGACCTTCACAGTGTGTGTGAAACCCTCTTCGACCAACTCAAATCCACCTTCTGCCGATTTTTCTTCACTCTACCTCAGCGCCACCATGACTGTCACACTCTGTCTCTTCTGCCTCCTCATCCACTACTGTGAATGAGCAAGACGACTTTGATGGCGATGATCCAATCGCGTGTCTTGTTGAGCCTCTTGGAAATGGTGACGAGAGAAGCATTGATGTAGCTTCTGGAAAGCGACGTCAATGTCGGGATTTCTCTTATGTATTTTTCATCGACGGGGACTTGTTCGTGGCTAGCGGCTTTGACAATTAAGACTTCGAGGTTGGGAGCCAAATTGTTGGCGAATATACTACCTTGGATTGGGGCTTAGGGTATCCTCCCAATGAGAGAGACGAGGCACAAGTTAGAAAGTCGCATGCCTTTTTAAATAAATTGGATGTATTTTCAAAGACAGTTCTTCATGAAACGATGTAGTAATGCATTTTTAAATACGGTTTTTTCAAAACTGTCTATGAAAAATTACACTTAATTACAAAAATGTCCCCACCCTTTTTTTAAGATGGCTTTTATATGATCGTCGTAGATCCACTGTCGTTGTAAAGTTTTATTTTAGTAGTGACGTGGTTTCCTTTCATGATAGTCTTCAACAGTAATAGCCTCAACAACTAATGGAAAATGCTCATAAATCCAACACTACACATATTTTCAAAACAAATAAAAATCAAATCAAATCATAGAAAACATAAAATAAAAACAAAAAATAATTAAATTCAATCATAATTACATGTAACAGTGTGATATATCTAGCAAGTCGTCTGTCGCTGCTCTTAGACGCATTATTCAAATTATCGTACATATACACTAGGGCGGCAACTCCCCATGCGTAGCATCCACTCTGAGTGAGGTCTTGAAAGACGTCCAAGAACACCACATGCATGTGTGTTGCACTCTTGTTAGCAAAAAGAGTGCAACCTAGCAAATCCAGCAGATAAGCTCAAGCTGCTATAGTCCAGTGTGCGGCATCACATTTGCTATGATAAATGTCTCGTAGCCATGATAGTCGTACATATGCCCCAAGACACTATATTGTCTCAGCTCTGGCTTCATCTGCACTGACTTCAAGTAATTCCACTAATAGCAATACCACTTCGTCAACATGAAAGAGTCTCAAAGCTATGGAAGGCGCCTGTGATGGGCAGATGAAGCAAAAAGGCCACATCATCGAGGGTGATGATCACCTTTCCTACAGAAAGATGGAAACTATTTGTTTCCTTATGCCACCTCTCCACAAAATCCGATATAAGTCCCCAATCGCCAATGTCCAATGAACATGCGATCAGAGGACTTAATCCTGTGACAACAACTAACCTTTCAATCTCTGCAGCAGGTCTCTCAAATTTTTGAACCTTCCTTCCATAGGAGGATAACTTCATTTCAGGACGTTCCTAAAAAAATTAAATAATTTTAATAATAATAACAAATACTTATTGAAATATAATTTATTTAAAAATATAAATGTCACTTCATTCCAAATAATGACTGCAACATGATCAACATAGCTAGTTAGAACTGATGTCACACGACCCGCTTGAAAAACCTTGGGCATCAACAACTGCTTCTTGAGGCTGTTGGAAGACCTCGTCAACTACGTCATCCACGTGATGATCATCCTTAGCAACAACGTCAGCTTCCCGTTGCCTATGTGCAGATGCAATGGGCCTTCATCGTTGGAGAGCTTCATCTAAATCACGATTATCTTCTCTCCCAGAGCTCTCCCTCTACCTAAAGCACAACCTAAGCATTTGGTTCTAACCATAATCTACAAATTTGAACATACATACAAATTTGTGTCAAAATGCAAACAATACTTCAATCAATTACTATACAATAATTCATAAATAAAAAAATTATTATATATATATATATATGTATTCAAAATTTATTCTTAATTAATTTTATGTAATCAAAATAACTTCTTTATTGAAAAGAAACTTAAAAAAACACTATAATTAATTAATTACATAAAAGCTAATATATAATAATGATAAATATATTTATAATTAAAAATAAAACAATAAATTTTTCACAGTAAAAACGAAAATAATCTATTTTTTATTAAAATATATTAACTATTTAAAAACAACATTCTAAATAATATATTTATAATTAAAAAACAATAAATATTTAAAAACATAATTCAAAATAATACATTTTAATTAAAAAAACAATAACTATTTCAAAACATAACTCAAAATAATCTATTTTTAATTAAAAAATTACTATTTCAAAAAAAATTCAAAATAATATATTTATAATTAATAAACAACAATTATTTAAAAAAATCATAATAATATATTTATAATTAAAATAAATAATAGCTATTTAAAAACAAAAAATAAAATTAATATATTTACAATTAAAAAAACAATAACTATTTAAGAACATAATTCAAAATAATCTATTTTTATTTTAAAAATAAACAATAACTATTTAAAAACAAAAATAAAATTAATATATTTACAATTAAAAAAACAATAAATATTTAAAAACATAATTCAAAATAATCTATTTTTATTTAAAAAATAAACAATAACTATTTAAAAATAAAAATATTATATTTATATTTAATAAAAAATCTATTTAAAAACAAAAATCAAAATAATATATTTATAAATAAAAAATATTTCACTATTAAAAAGCATAAATAAAATTAATTTATTAATAATTAAAAAAATGTACGGATTACCTAATACGTGAGTTATACGGATTAACCAATCCGTATGACTCCTATAGATTAGCCAATCCGTATGTTTTATACGGATTCACCAATCCGTATAACTTAAATCCATATGCGTTATACGGATTCCAAACGCCCACCAACAACCATTAAAATCATCAAAAAAGCTTACCTCGATGACAAAAACGGCATGACTGTGGTGGAAACATCCTCAACGGCGGCAATGGAAGCTAAGGACGACGGCGGAATGGCACAAAACAAAGAACGAAGGAAGAAGACGAAGAATGGGTGTGCAGTGACGTACAGACGCAACGAAGGAGGAAGGGTTTTTAAGATTTAAATGAAGGACATTTTTACCACTCCATTTAAATTGTTGGTGCATAAGCAATGGTGTGGATGCACCTAGCAACACCCTTCCAATTACGGTTAATTTTTGAACTGTTGTTTATGGGCTAAACAGGGAAGGTAAGGATGATTTAGCCCGTGTTGTATTGCAACAAAAATCTTAACTAAGAAGAAAGCGCAAGCTCATAACTTGATTTCTTTTTATAATCTTTGGAAATTGTTGGATTTATGCCTATGTCGTTCCTCGTTCTATTCGGCTACCACTCTCATCTTAGTTAAATAATTTAACCTCAAGTAAGTAATAATTGCCCCGAAAAGATGATAATGAATGGCCAGTTATGAATAAATAAAAGAACTTACCAAAAAATTATTTTAATTTGTTTATTGATCCGTACCGTCAGTATAAAATAATTTTATATTATCATATAATAAAAAATTATCATGTATAATTAATTTAACTTTTATAATAACTATATTAAAAATTATATCAACATTAATTTGTGATTACAGAGTCTGATTGACAATATAAAATTATTTTATTTTTCATTGTCACTACATAATTTTTTTTCTCTAATTTAATACAATACTATTTAGCATCTAGTTTATAAACATCATATTGCCTAACCGCAATGGATGCATTGCTATGATACACCTTTATTGTATATCAAATAATACAAGTGTAGCAAAATTTCCAAGGTCATCTCCACTCTTATGTTAGGAAAATAGTAAGTAATAACAATATTCAGGAATACACAAGTGTTGCTTAGTAGCATGCAGCGGAGCTGAAAGGGTGCATGCTTAGGATGTGCCTCACGATGTGGCAAAATGTGAACTCCATCTTGTACATAGAGAAGCAATAAGGTCCATTGAGACATGATTAAATCAAATGGTGATTTACGGATAGGCCACTTCATTGGTATAAGTGAGTCAAATTCTTCATACTGTCAAATGGTGATTTTAACCTTATGCCAATTGTATGTTAAATTCGTTAGTTGATCACGAAAATATGAAGGCAAATTATGCAACATTGTGGAAATATGGGGCAAAATGTGCAACATTATGAAAATGAGGCAAAATTGTGCAATGTTGTAAAACTTTAACAATAAATGGATTTAGTAGACAGTCGAAAGGTCAAAATTCGCCACTTTTTGAAACTTTCGTGGCAAACTTTGCAGAATAAAAAAATAATGGGGACAAAATCTGTAACAGTCAAACTTTTTTTTGGAGGGGGGGGTGGCGGGGATTGTAATTAAACCTAAGATAAACTATCTATAACATTTCCAAGGTAGTAAACTAGAGAAATAATGAATCAGCAGAATCATCAGTTTGTTGACAGAGATACATTTTACTGCAAAAATCTCGAAGCACAAAATGCAGAAAAGGTACAACAGCACATGTCCGGCAACATGATTAACAATAATGTCAGAAATGGTCCAGTAATGTGCAAATCTTCATATAAACATAGCACAAGATAGCAAGAAATTTTATAATTATATGGTAGAATTTTGGACAAGATGTTATCCCACTTTCTGCAGAGAAATTATTACATAATCCCTGGACTAGCAATTAATGCATGCTCGAAGAATATTTCCACCATTGATTTTAGCCACATTAACATCAATTTTAGGCTACTAACTAATTCTTGGAGCATGCATTAATCACTGCTCCATGTTCATGATTATGAGAGAATTTCTCTTTTCTACCTCCTTCATTTGGACCTTGAAAATATTGTATTTAACATGGGAATGTAAGTTAACTGATAGAATTAGTTTCTATATAAAAGGCATGCAGACTTGTGATTGAGTGTGCATATGATAGAAAATGAAGATAATAACATCTTTTTTCAAAAATGAATATAGTAAATTAATTCCTCTGGTCGATACACTCAAACTAAGGTTTCCTCCATAAGACTTTTTGGGAGGTATGAAATATGGTAGGCTTCGAAAATTCTTGATCAATCTCATCTTATGAATTCAAGTATGTAAAGGGGCAGGTAAGTTAAATTTATTTTAAGCAATAACAGTTGTTTTTAACTTCCACTTCAGCTTTTATTCACTGAATTTGCATTAAAAAATAATGGATGAGATGAAAATAGTTATGATCC
Source organism: Glycine max (assembly GCF_000004515.6). Classification (NCBI taxonomy): domain Eukaryota; kingdom Viridiplantae; phylum Streptophyta; class Magnoliopsida; order Fabales; family Fabaceae; genus Glycine; species Glycine max. Next base: position 10,184,967 of record NC_038246.2, on the reverse strand, counting down.
TATTATCATTTCTTTCTAATTGACTTACTTTCAGTAAGCACTAAGCACATTTTATCACAAGAAACAATTCTTTTCAAATTTCTTATTTTTCATCTTCTACAGAGTGTAGCGCAATGAATTAGGCCAGAGAAAATATAGATATTACCTATATCAAAGCTTCTTTACAACTTCATCAATTACACGACTATAGTAAGTCATTCTCCTAATTGCCATTTTTGCTTCTTCAAAGTTTTGGCTTTGAAAAGCATGACCAAAGGCATTGGACCAATTATGTAGCTTCTCCTGCATCTGGATGACCAATCAAAGGATGACATGGAGAAACAACATCAAAGTAATCATAATTCAAAATCTATATTTGAACTGATCAAGCATTCTCTTTGTAGCACTTCTGCCTTGCAAATAGGAGTTTCCATACATACCTCAGAGAGAATGTGATTCAAAGTCTCAGAGTTAGTTGCTTCTTCAACTGCTTCCCTGATTTCCAGAATCTGCCAGCAAAATTGACCAAATATAATAAGATTGGAAGGTAGATTTCCTTTTATAGAAGAGGGAAAGATGAGAAAAGAAATAGCCAACAATATATTACCATTAATCTTACCATATTCTAAATTCCAGATTTCAATTTAAGTTTTGGAAAAAAGGAAGCATATTTTTTTCAAGAGAAAGAAAATAAAAAAAAGAGTGACAAGGAAGAAAAGAGGAAAGTATTTCTCCTGTGATAAAAAGCTGCTTTCATTTCCTTGAACATATAACTAGCAGTTTGTACTTTATATATTTAAAATTTTTGTTATTTTCACTGTAAGGTAAGTCAAACTTCTGAAAACTAGCAAAGTCCAGTCCTAAATGGATATTGAATTCCAAATGCTGAAAAACATCAACTACAATTTTCATCAACTACAATTACTAGCCACTAATGACACAATTGTCAATCTTCCCATTTACAGGTACAACTCACAAAATGAACCTTGAGAATGAAAGGTGATTAAAGATTCAAAGAGGATAACTATCCACTCATTTTTTAAAGTACATCTTTCACTTTCACTGATATTTTGTTTACCATGCAAAGGAAGTTAAAAGGAAATCTCACATTTAAAACAAATAAGGCTCTAATCTGTTACCTCTGCAAGTAATTCTGAATCTGAAATTGTCTGTTCTTCATCAACTTCTTCTCCATAAAGCTTTAGCTGGGAAAAAAATGGCACATTACATAGTAACACTGCAGAAAAAATAATTGAAATTGAACAATATATAACTAAAGACATTATTGGAAATCCTATATTTAGCCTGTTTAGTTTGGTGTTTGATGAACAGGATCCACATCAATTAGGAAGCAAGAAAAACTAGCTTCTACATTGTCTCTAAATTTTTTACTCGGAAATTTTACTGTACGCACATCTAAGATGTGTAAACAAACATGCAGATTGATGACATGTTTCATTTATTTGCTTACAATCAAATAATAAATTAAATTTCATCATCACAAATATATCATCACCATTAAACTTTTTAAGATTTTCAAATTCTGCAGAGATTTCTGCTACTGTAATGAACCATCATCAAGTATGCTTACCAAGTAAATTCCTCTTGACAAAGGCTTGCTAAGAGTACGGTATGCATCAATGACCCTTGCAGATTGTTCAGCAGCAAAATCTCTTTCTTTCTAACCAATTAAAGGAATTAAAACAAAATCTTTTAGTTTGTCTAAAAAGACATTCAACTTCACTACCCTCCCCCATCCCCCTCTAAAACAAGAAGAATAAAAAGAAAGATCAAAAAGAAAAAGTGAAATAAAAAGGGAGAGAAAAGGATATCCCATCATGCCAACCTGAGATTTTGAATGTACTAAATCAGGATGCAGTTTCTTTTGCCAATCTTTGTACTTGCCCTCCAAATTCTCACCCTCTATGTCATACTTCCTCTCCCTGTTTAAAATTATATATAAAAAAATGATTTTTAACTTCTTATACTCATTCATTAAATCAATATATTTCTCTTTTCTCCATCACAAAAACTAAACCACTGATTCCCAGCCCCATCAATGAAACTCAAAATTCAAATAAGAATCAATTATGACAAATAAAAGATTATAATTTTTCTTCCTGCTTGAAAATGAAGCAAGCAATAACCGAAAGCTAAAAAAACAACAATTACTTACCCAAAATATTAAGTTTCACCTTACTAGTTTTATGCCTCATCAAAACAGACTGACTTAACAATATCCATAATCCATATATATACTTGTTTTCCATTGCTATTGAGTACTGACCAACCAGGGTGAAAAACAAATGAATTGTTATAAGGACAAAACTTATATTATACAATTCCTATATTTTCTTTTTTTTTTTGGTGTGAAATTCTTCAATCCAAATTGGAATTTCAATCACCTGAGCTAGGCTAACCTTTAATGCAAACTTTTATTACACAAAATAACGAAGTAAAACTCTAATTCTGATCAGAGAACATTAAATGTAGTACTAAAAGCACCTAGACAATTGGGTGTAAGTTTTCTCCTTTGTTATAAAGAAGAAAACTTAGCCATCAATTTCAACACCCAGAACAAAAAAAAATAAAGAAACAGAAACTTACACCCCAAATATGTCAAAATAGTCAACGGAGCTATCCACAGGCTGAATGCACCGACATGACTCACAAACAAGGAAAGGTTCCGAATGAGGGACAGTGTGGCAATTCCAACATCCACGTTGGATTTCCTCAGCAGATTTTGAGCATAGGCTTTTCCTGAAAAATCCGAGAGAATAATAGTAATCGCAGGTGGGGTTATGAGAAGGGGGTGCAAACGGTAGTGATGAGTCATGAAGAGAGAGTTTGATCTGAGAGAAATTGGAAGTGAAGTGTTGGGGAAATGAAGTTAAAGTGCGTCTCAGAAGGGTTGAAAGGGGTGTGCAGAGCTTGTTCTTAGACATCGTGTGAGCACAGATGCAGAAGGTAGGGAGCGATTCCTGGATTTTGGGAGGAGGACTGGAGAATGAATGAAGCAGTCAGGGGAAAGTTCAAGGACTGAATGGTAATTTCACTAAGGAAAATGATCAATAGACACCCACATGCTATTTAACACCTAGAAATTATCAATATAAGGAAAAGGATCAATAGACGCCCAATAATATGTCCTTTACCAGCATTCTAATATAGTAATATAAATCATTTTCCAGAATAAAAAAAAGAACAGAAAAATTAAGTAATTTTCATCATCATGCATGTTGAGCTCTAAGACATAAAAAAATAAAGAATATTGGTTCACTCCTAGAGTCCATGAGATGCATGGCATTCAATGATTCTAATTGCTAAATTTCCTATTACTCCTCCACTGCATAAACATTGATACTTGCGAATCAATTGCAGAACCTCATTTTTTCCTCCTTTTAATGTGTTGTATATATGTTGATCTGAGTTCAACAACTGCTGTTATTTTCTCACAAAATAGGAAATGAAACAATAGAGCAAAAATCTATCAAGCAACATGAAATCAAACACTACTTATTAGAAACTAAAATCAAAACATAATAGTAGCCATAGCCACCTTAATAATCTCCTCACAGAAAATTGACTAGATTGCAAGCAAGAATGGTGTTTTCCCATGCATTAATTAAGTCAATCCAATGCTTCTTTGTATAAAATAACAATCAACAGGCAATCCAAATTAAATTGAAACACTTACAGATTTACTCCTGTGCATTAATTCCCAAATTTTAGAACTTGTCCTCAATTCAAAAACAGAAAAAAACCTTATTATTTCAAGTTAAGCAATTCACATTACCTCAAACAGACAGTAGATTACCTCGCCGTTCAGAAAGGGAGGCCGTTGGTCGCTGTTCCAGCAGCCTCCGTGACGGCGACGGTAAGGATGCCAGATTGAGACAGGTTCCACCGTCAGATGACGGTGCGGCGCGGCAACCTTGCAGGAGCGACGGTGTCACGGTGTTGTGTGGGTTTGAGATGAGAGAACAGAGCTGCGTTAATGAGAAATGGGAGCTGAGAGCACAAACGAAGGTTCGTGAAACGATGCGTTTTCAGGGGAAAAAATACTTAAATATATTTTTAATCCTTAAAATTTGAATAATTATTTTTTATAGCTCTTCACCCCTCAAATTTTCAAATTGCTGATTTTTGTCCATCTCTGTTTTACAATTTGTGAAAATTGAATTTTTTTTTAAAGTGATTTATGGTGCTCTTAAACCGTTAGAATATTTCACTCGTATAATTTTATGGTGATTTTTTATCTATTATGACGATTTTAAAGAAAAATAAATAAAATATGGATGTTGAATTGTGGCAGTCTTTAACATATTTAGATGGTTTTAAAGAAATTAATTTTTGCAAAAGACTCGGACGGTGAAAATTCGATATAAATTGTGACAGCATTAATACAATGAAATAAATGGACTAAAAGTAATTTTTTAAAATTTGAAAGACTAAATAAAAAACATTTTTTTAAGGACTAAAAAAATAAATACTCAAATGGGTCACCAAATCCGGCCAGGTCATCATTTTTTACAAAAATAATCAAATCTCGATAGACTGATATGGTTTAGTTGCAGGTCTGATCTAGTGATGATGGAATTGTGTTGGTGATAATGAGAAAATTATGTCAATGGTAAAATAAATAATTTTAAAATAGATATTTTAAAAAAATATATTTTTTTATAAGTAGATAGGATTTATTTTTCAAAAATAAGTAAAAATATCGTGTTTTTAAGCAGAGAAACAGTATAGACAAACATTAAAAAAAAACAAAAAAATTACTTATTTTATTTTTAAAATAAGTGATTTTTCTACAAATAATTTTAAACAAAATATTCCAATTAGAGTGTGTTTTTTAAAAATAAAAAACAAATTCATAATAATTTTTTTAAAACTAACATAAGACTGTTTTGAAATTATGTTAAAAAAAACCATTTCAATTTTTTTAAATGCATTTTATTTTAAAATTTGCATATTGAAAAACCCAAAAATAAAAAAATAAAAAATACGCCCATTATATATTACATAGATGTCTTAGACTCTTACAATGATAAGAAGCTTACTTTTGCTTCTTCCTAAGATGATCATTTTAGAAAAACTTACTATATCACTTCACATTCATATTCAATAAAAATTATAAGCATTATTGATGATAGAGATTAACAGTATTACACTAATAAAATTATTTAAAAAATTAAGAGTATGTCTCATTAATCTTAGTAGTAATTTTGGAAATATATATAAATTTAAGATAAATTTAATATTATTAACTAAATTTATTAATTTTTTTGATACTATATATTATATAATTGAATCTTATAAAAAACACTCAAAAAGAGTGCAAGAAAAAGAAAGTGTACAATACCATGTGTGACTTGAGAAATATTTGACCATTATGTCACGTGTTATTCATTATTTATATTCATACTTTAAACATATAATATTTATTATTGGATAATTCCATAAACATAATTATGAAACTAGGCTTTATATTAAAAATTATGATTAAATAAAGCCCATTTTAGAGTAAAATTTACTTTGAGTTACGATTATGAGTATTATTGGAGGTATATTACTTCAAACCAATTCGATAGAAAACTATTTTCATCACACAAAAAACATTTAATATAATATAATAAATTTATATCTAAATTAATATATGTAGTTGTTGCTAATAATATCGTAAAATATTCTATTTATGAATAAATAATATAACTATATGTACTGTTTTACGAATAAATGAATTTATTAAAATTTTATGAATTTTGGTTGTATTTGTTTTAAGACGTCAAAGAAAGACTTTAGGAAAAGTAAATTTAGGAATATCACTATCTTAGATTCCTTAAAAATCTATCTTCACTTCCTTCTTTTATGTTTCTTCTTTCAATTTAATTTTTTTAATTACATATTTTTTAAGTTATTAAATACTAACCAAACATATTTATAAAATAATAGTACTAAAGATCGGATATTTATAAAATAATAGTACTAAAGATCGGAATTCAAACCTGGATCATTTAGTTAATAACACAAATTCTTACCCTTTGTGCCCACCAATGTTAATTATTCCTAGTAATAAACTAATAATACTTCTGTATACAGATCGCGTAGCTTACCGAACTTTCATAAACAAATGTCCGAGAAAGAAAAAAACAAAAAGTCACTTTCAAGTGCCCAGAAACAAAGGTCATTGGAAAAAAGAAAAGTTAAAGGCGAAGCTTTTGACGTAGTTTAGACTTTGGAAGGTTGAAGAAATTTCGTGAAATGGGGAAGGAAAAAAAAAGTAAATAGTTTATTTAGTAATTATGCATTCACTGACAACTTAGTTACTATATTTTTTAAATCATCGATTTAATTTTAAATAATCAATTTAATCCACAAATATGCAAATACTACAAAAATTAGTTCAATAAATATGGAAAAGATGAAGAAATAATGGTATCGTTTAATAAAAATATTACAGTGGGATAAAGCATTTGTTACAAGTTTAGTGCATCCTAAAAATAGAATAAAACTATACACAATGACCCTTGCTTCAAAAAGATTATTAATAAGTGGTACATTTTAGTTTCACTAAACAGACAGAAAAACATTTTGGTCCACATTTAATCGGTTCATGAACACCCCTAACAAGAACATAGATTGAGGAGCAAATGAACAACCTACATAGATTATATGGAAAAAGAATCTTCCAACAAAACAAAAGGGAGAACCCTGTTGGTATACATGATAAATTATAAAGGTATACAAAAACCTGTACTAGTTACTGGGGCTTGTGTTACATGTTGACAAGATACCCCAAAATGCCCTATTTCCTTCCTCTGCTCATGGCCAACTAACTTTTTTTCCCTCTAGTTAATGCAGAAAACAACAGAAATTTTTTCTGTCTGCTTAACTTCTTTGGTGCATCTGAATTCCTACCTGGAATTACAATGGTGTTTAGTTTTTTCTGCCTGCTTGACTTGTCTGCATGATCTAAAGACGCGTCTTCGACTGAATCAGTGTTTAATTGCTTGTTGCTGATGGTTGTTTGGTCCAGAATTGCTCCGTTTTCCAAAGGATATGAAACAACTGGGCTTGATAAAATAGGTGTTGAAAGGTTTTGCTCTGATGTTGTTGGTACTACTTTGTTAGAATTTACTTCCTTTGAGTTAGGATTTGTTCCTGTACACCTGCAGGAACAAAAAAAGAAAATTTAATGATCAGCAACATCTTGTACTACATTGCTTATTTTTAAACAAACCATAAGGAAAGAAACAAAATCAGAGTCTTATATTCCTTTTAACAACCATAGAATGATAAAAACGGTAATATAATAATCACCTTGAGTTTTGGATGCCAGGGTTATTCCCAAGCGCTTCTTGTGAAGCTCCCTCCGGAATATCTCCATTTGGTACCTCAACACTAACCTCATTTTTGGAACTTGGTTGAGTGAGTTTTAAGGAATATGTATCAACTCTGTCATCATTTTTCAGAAAATGGGACTCTTCATCAGCAACGCTAGAAGATGCCACCCGAGAATGAAGTCGCTGTTCACGAACCATTGAAATGGCTTTGTCTAATGTTTCTAGAGCATGTTCTACCTCTGATCTGATATATGTACTCCTTTTGCCCCTTAGAACACTCATGTCAACTTCCTTATTTGGAATGTCTTTTACTTCTTCATTGGCCTCCTCAATTTGTAAAATTTCGTCAATATCTACTTCTACAATCTCAGCAAATTTTTTGCTACCATCTAGTACTTTAGTATTCATTGCCATTGGCACCACATTATTTGCATATCGATAACTTATATCTTCCTTAGATGCATCTTTTTCCTCACCTTGTACAATTTCTTCACAATCTACTTCTACAATCTCATTAAATGTTTTGCTACTATCTTGTACTTCTATATTCATTGCCATTGGCATGACATCATTTGCATATTGATTACTCATATCTTCCTTAGATGCATCTTTTTCCCCACCCTGCTCACTTTCAACAAGATCTTCAGCAGGGAGAACACTTGCAACTTGCCGAAGCTCTTCACCATTCATAGCCTTTGATCCACTAGTGTTATATAGAGCATCACGAATTCGAACATATAATGGATCCCCCAAGGCCTTACTGAATTCCCCTTTATCGTGGCTCATCATAGAAGACACAGTCTATACCATAATTATGGATTGGTTTGTGTTATAAGATAGAAAACAGTACCAAATAAAAATGCAATGAAGCAATGATGTTTTTTTTACTTTTGCATGATGGAGAAGAAAATGGTGCATCAGCTTAATCCAGCTTTCAAACTGGTCATTGCAATTAAAATACCGAGTTCACAAAGCCAGGGTAATCCTACCCTAAATTGGTGTAATAATTAAAGAATCCGTGTGTTTGAAAATTTTCATTTATGCTGCTTTGTGCAAGGAAAATATCTTATCCCTCTATTTCTTTGTGATCCATTTTTCCATCTTACACAAATAACTGGTATAAAAAAATGAAAAAATAACAGTAATCTAATGATAATAGTTATAGAATCCAAGGGTAGATGATTTGATTATAGGACATCACAAAAAATGCACCATCACATTTCATTTTAACTTATTTTTCTTAATTAAAAAACGAGTCATCACATTAGATAGATTCCGAAAATAAACAATTTTTCGTTGAATGCACATAATAAAAGAAGCATATCTGAAAAGAATCTACAACCTTCTGATAGAGTCTGAAACCATTGCCAATGAGCTGTCTTGAAATAAAGTTTATAAGGGATGGAGGCACAAAATTCAGTTTTATATCCATATTTGCTATTGTCCTACAAAATGTGAAGTCTTGAATCAGAAATGACAATCAATACAGTTAATCCATAAAGCCAGTTTACTTTCATATTTCTTCTAGAAACTATAGGTAAATTAGAATGGAAAATTGGAAACATAAATAATCAGTGGGAACCAGTAAGGTCACTTTAGACACAACAACCAAACCAGCTACATAAACATTTACAGAAACACCAGCAGTGCCAAGACTATACAAAAAAGTAAACAAAACAAATATTAAGAAAGAACAATTTGATTCCCTGACTGATCCCTGAAAGCCAAAAGCCAACATAATCAGAATTTTTTCTAATAAATTACTTTATTATTAATAATCTATAATGCAAAATATGCAAACCCTAGGATATATTCAAAAGCAGTGATTTCACTTAGTCTCAGAGGACTATATAGCACAAAATTAGCATTGACACACAAACAGAACTGTAGTACCTTTCATAGTGAAGGTCCTGATTCCAACTACTATTAGGAAAAATAAATATCGTAAAGCTTTAGTCATGGTTATTGTTTAAAATTAGCATTTTTGAATCACGAATAGAAATAATGCAGACTTTCACAACTATCTATGGGAGAACTAGCTTCATATATTCTAATTATAACATTCTACAACCATTTCTCTCTTTCTTTCTCTACCAGATATTCTAAATGAATAACAAATAAAAGGAAATCAGATGCAGTTACTGTACAAGTACACTGTAAATACACATGCAGACACATTTAGAAAATGCAACAAATTTTGTAAATATAGCAAGCAACAAATAAACATTGTATTATTGTATCACACATCTGTTAATATGTATCATAATTCTGCCGTGGTCCAAAATACAGAAATATAACCATGTAGCTGTATTCAACAGTTATAAACATAAAGTTTCTTCCCATTTGTCTTCAACTCTCTTTTTAAAACAAGCAGAACCTATATGGGGCATTATGGTTTGTGATTGATGACTGCTTTCCCATTATATTCCATAACTCCATTCAAGTAAATTAACAAAAAAAAAAAGTAAATTCTTATGCTTAAGTACACCTAAACTCACCGAAAGTAACTTCTTTCTGATGTCACCTTTTGCAAAGCAAAGCCTCCCACCAAATCGATTCTTACAACATCCTTTGCTTCAGGAATTGCCTCACTGTTGAAACCACAAAGAGTCTCCGTGACATTCTTTGAATCAGAAACCTGTGAGCAAATCAAGCACAAATTTCTGGAAGCTTTGATCTAGTGTAAAATTAACTTTCCCTAAAAGATAAAACAAACACAGGTCCAGATGATTACCGAATTTGTAAGAACAACAACTAAGTCATCTTGAAAGTACTCAAACAGATAATAGTGCACTATAGCTTCCCTCAGAGACAGAGGCCATGAAACCTTCACCCTTTCTTCCAAAATTCAGTGAAAAATCAGCATTCAAAAGTGAAAACTTTTGGCATGGTAAAGGACATTAAAATGTTAAAAAAATTAATTGGTGAAGGAAGAACAAACCTCACTAGTGATAATTGTTCCCCAATCCGGGCCTTTTGCAAACATTCAGCTGATAAGATTTTGAAAGTGGGAATAGTAGATTGAGGCCACCTAAATGGAAATTGAAAAAAGGGTGTCAGGTACAATTATCAGACACTTTTTTACAATGATATATTGCTTAGATTCAAAAACATTCCTAAGGTACACAACAACATTCAGGACCACCTCATAACAAAAAGTAGCAAGTCAACTGCATGAGAAACACAGTTGTTGCAACGATAATTCTCAAAATTTATAACTTCAAAATTGATGATATTGGTGTAGTTTCATATTGGGACTAGTATACAGAAAATTCATGGAGCATATTTTACTAAATATAATTCTCACCATTTTTTGTAAAGGTATGTCTCCCATGAAATACATAAACCTGTAACGAGGAAAGTAATTCATTAAAATTTGCATGTTGAAATTAATAATATAGTTTTTGTCAATAAAAGGGAGGTATTAAACATTGTGGTTGCTCCAGTGTGACTTACAAACATCAACAGGCCCATCTACAAAGCCTTCTACAAGCATTGTATGAAAGGGGGTTCCCTCCTGTCCTTCGCGATACATAACACGAAACTCTTCACCATCTTGTTTTAACTGTTGAAAGAAGTGAAATTATCAATAACTCAAGAATTTGATTCAACGAACCAAGTATCTTCAACCTAAAGCATAACAGTAGTCAGGATACAAATGTCACAAGAGATTGCAATAGTCCATTGAATTTTAATTTTTAAACAATAGGATAGTGTTGGAGCAAAAACAAGTCAACAGGGTCAGACATCTAATGTAAACTCCTGGTTTCTGTGAAAGAAAGTTATCAACTAGACATTCAAAAAATGGTTCAGGATCTAAATGAATGCAAGATGGGATAAATAAGAAGAAAAAAAAGTTTATCAAGAAAACAAAACATGGTGAAACTACAGAGAGTAAATAGCATACTTTCCAATCAGTGTGTGATGTATTAGATCTTCCACTATCATCTGAAGAAGCACTCCTCAACATATCAAGAAAGTGAGATACCTCTGCAGTCTTGTTTTCTACTAATTTATCTCTAAATCCTGCACCAACCAAACATGTATTGAAATAAAATAAAAATAGAAAAAGCAAGCTAACTTAATAATTGTTCCAATTAGCTAGTGCATTTCTTCCCGAAATATGAATTAAAAGAAATTTAGGGAATGTCATCACCTTCTACTTCAGGTTCTAAAGGTGGGAGTTGACTTCTAACAAGCTTTTTGAGCATCTCATCATTTGCAAGATCAGGTGAGGCAAGAGTCCTATCCAGCCTCTCCCTATACTGCACAATCTTTCTTTTCTTCTCCATCTTTGCATCTCTTGAGAACGTTGAACAAGCCTTCTCTCAGAAAGTCAATTCATGAACATAGGCATCAACTACTTGAAGGATTTCTATTCTTTTGCTATATCTACCACAACAGATTAAACAAGATTAGCCAATCATGTTTGCTAATAATTCTCATCATGCAAGATTAACAAAAACACAACATAGTGCATGTGTTTAATAGGCCAGAACCCACAAAAGGTTTCTCTCTATTAGCCAAAGCAACAAAATTTCTTTCTAAATCCACCCCTATATGTAGTTTTTTGATGAATCATATAAAAAACCAAAAGCCAAAAGTCCAAAAAGTCAACACACATCCATTTGACACACAAGGAAACTTCAAATTTCAGAATCACACGGAAACAAAATTCTAGAGGGGGCAGAATAGCTAAATACATGAACATGGCAAACAGAAGTCAATAAAATCTACAAACCAAAAACCAAATTCTAGGCCTGAAGTGAACAAGGATCATTTAGAAATTGAAGGAACTTTAACGAAACCCAATTGAGAAAATCCAAACAAAACACAGAGCTGGAGATATCAAAGCACCCCACATGAAGCAGGAGCTTAAAAACTAAAAAAGATGAAAACTTTATTGAGAACCACACAAATAAACAAAAAAATAAATACATGGTTCATGAACCTTGGCTTTGAAGAGTGGTGGTTTTTTCAATGTTCATAATCTGGGAAGAATCCAGAAGAAGCATAACAAGGGCAGATCTCAAGCAATGATCCAATGTCCCAAGACAAAGTCAGGTGATGTGAGAGCAACAAAACATGGACTTTGCTTTGTACTTTCTCCAAGTCCTAGGAGACAAAATAGCAGCACTCCAACTCAGCCCAAATTATACCTTATTTTTAGGAGATTTTATTTTATTTTAAAATTTTAAATACAAGAACAAGAATACATATAGCAGTAAATAAATAAAAACTGAATTCCGTAGAATTTAATTGTTAACTATATTTAATATTCCTTTTTATTTTGAATGTTATTATAGTATGTGGGGCTCTTTGCCCACACCCATTCAATAAAAAAACATGTTATATTTGCTTTTCTTAAGTTTTTTTTTTTGGTAACGTACTTTTCTAAAGATTTAATGACCTAAAAAAATTATTCAAATATAATTTTTTAAAATGAAAAACAAGTTGAACTACTAAAGAAATATCAAGAAAATGAATGGGCTTTGGAGAGGACATACATTAGCAGTCCAAATCCAAAGTAATTTTCATGTCATATAAATAAATAGATATTTTTTAATAAATAAATTATATTTTATGTTTATGATAAATAATTTATATTAAAATACAACACAATATTATTTTTAATTATTAACGATTTTTTAAAAAAAATATTGAAATTCAAGTTAAAATAAAATAATTAAAAATGATAAGTTAAAAGAGATAAGAGGTTAAAAAATTTAATAAAAACACGTTTATTGGAAGAAGAAAAAAGTTAAAAATGCCTTGTTGAATAATGACAATTAAGATAACTTTTTTAATTTTTATAGAAAGGGATATTCTTTGTAATCTAAAAAAATAAGCTATACACATATAAAATAGTTTTAGATTGACATTTAATCATATTCAAATCATAAAAATCATAATTTTTTTATAATTCAATCATTTTTTTAGAGAATTCAATAATTATTGTGAATTATTTTTATTTTAATATAAAAGAATAAAAAAATTAAAATAAATATTCATATTAATTGCATTAAATGAAGAAGAATAAAATAATTAAAATTAATATTTAAATTGATTGCATTTAATTGAAAACGATAAATATGAGACTGTTACATAACATTACCCATAAACAAAATTTTATTTTACGTATATATAATAGAGAGTAGTTGTAACATTTTTATATTAACTATATTGAAGTCATACTAATAGTGATTTTTGGTTGATTGTAACAATTAAATTTTTAAAAAAAACTGAAATTAATGTCTAAAAAGCTTACATTTTGTTTTTGAAAGTGTGTATTTGTTTATATACCTAACCCAAAACAAAAGCAAATAAGCAATGTGTTAACTAATAAGGAAAACTGTCAAGAGTATCTAGCTAAATTGGCTCAAGCATAGCTACATCCTACGTGTTTGAGCATTAGAAGGCGAAGTTGGAACTTGGAAACGCAAGAGCTTTTGAGGAACATACACAAACACATGATATATGGGCATATAGATAAGGCTGGCAGGTGAGAGCAGAAGGTCATTAAAAAGGTTGAGTAAAAGGGGTTGTTCTTTGTAACAGAAGGACATAGGTGGGAATCAGTGAATGCTAAAATTGGTATGGTGACAACTAGTACTCTAGACTCTAGTAGTAAGAAAACTAGTTCGCGTCATTGGTGAGATTGGAGCAGTGTTGTGGAGCAAACATAATACTCTATTTTCTTCAAAATATAAAACCTTTTTTTTAAAAAAAAATTGCTTGTTTTTTTAAGACTCTCAAAGTTATTTTATACATTAATTATTTTTTATCTAAATATCCTTAATTATTTTATTGTAAATAATGAAGTATATAGTACATTATTTCTTTTATAAAAATTGGATAAGAAGATTAATACACACTAATTAATCAAGAGATAAAGTAATTAAGTGGAAAAAAAAAAGATTATAAATCTCAATAATCTTAAAGATAAAGATATAAATTATTAACAAATTTAATGTTATTAACTATATAATTAACTTTCTTAAGGGTATGAATTAGTGAAAAGAGACTCAAGGACAAATGAAGTATATAATAGAGTAAATATCTATTTTAATTCCTAAAAGTGTGAGTGTGGATAGATTGATCCATGAAAGATGGAAAAATCAAATTTAGTATATGAAGGTGCAAAAAATATAACAAATTGATTTTGTCGTCAACTCTCATCTATTACCCCTAACATAGACACCTATGTGACATCTATGGTGATAACATGACAACTAACGGTTGTCACGTGTCTAAAAATTTGACTTTTAATTTAATTCATGAATTTAATAATTTATTGTTATTTTAATCCTTAAACTTAATTACTTATTAACATTTTGGTTCATTAACTTAACTACGTATTTTCATTTTGATCCTAAAAGTACTTTTAGAAATTTAATTAAGTATCACACTCCGTGTAACTTACCAGCATGACCATCACCATATGACCATATCCCCTTATTCAATTTCATATCCCTCATATTTTTCCATCTTTCTCTTTCACACTTTATAGTTCATCTTAACTTTCACATTTACCATTTATATTACAAAGTTCATCATTTATTCAATTGAAACATAATTTGTAATAGAAAAATAACACAACAACGTCTTAAAAAAGTGTTTAACTTTTTTCTTAATAAACATTGTCCAACTTCTTTAAAAAATTACATTTTATTCAATAAAAAATTCAAATAGTTTCTTCAACACTTTTAGCTCAAGTAACCATTACATTTAAAATTCTTTATTTGCAGTAATAGTTCATGAAACAAACTTTTGTTGTTTATATTTTCTAATATGTTTGATTCTTTCACTTTGATAATGGATCATATGTGTTAATCACCTGCATGAATCCTATATCATCCCTCCTATTTATACCTCTTTCATTCTTAAAATTTTTCATAAATTAGTTTCATATTTATAGTATAATTTAAATGTAAAGTTGGTAAGAGAAATGTGAAAAGTATGAGGCTTAAAGAATAGAAGTGAAAAAATATGATAATGTCTATACTAATAATTTACATACAATATGAGATTTAATTAAAAATTTGAAAGTGTTTTTAAGAATCAAAATGATAGAATATGATTAAATTTACGAACAAAAATGTCAATAAATAATTAAGTTCATGGATTAAAATGTTAATAAATTATTAAATTCAAAGACTAAATTAAAAGATCAACTTTTAAATACATGACAATCACATAACATAAATAACCCATCACAACCACATGAATGATCCCTTACACATTATAAAATCAAATTTATTTTTTATATGTATGTGTTTCAACATACACGTTATATTATTTATAATTTTGAATCATACAAAATAAATATTTATCTTAAGATACATAGACTAAAATACTAGTTTATTTATCGTATTGAAAATATAAAATTCTTTTTTCATCATAAAAAGATAAAATTCTTTTAAAATACTTATAAGAAAACGGAAATGTTTGTTTTGCTTATTTAATTTGAAATATTTTTCAAATTTATAAATAAATATAGTTAAATATTTAATTTTTTATTTTAAAAGTAACTCCATGAAAGAGTTTTCTTTTTTCTTTATTTGAAAAAAGGAAAAGGAGCTGAGAAAGAATAGGGAATAAATGCGTTATTTATGTGTAGCTTGTTGCTTGAATTGGGGAATGAAATCGCGTAGCCCTCAAGCAAAGGGAGGATGGTCTAGCTTGATTCTCATGCCTCATCCTAGTGCTTGGTCAGTTGCATATTTTTTTTTTACTTGCATGTTGCATAAAGTTTTAGTACGAAAGGAATTCAATTAGGAGTTTGCTATTTAATTATATTTTTAAAGTTAGCATTAAATGTACATGTCTTTATAAATTTTAGTGTGTGTCGGTGGGTGGAGGGAGTCCAATAAATTACAAAATTTTAATATGTAAAAACTTAATTTAAAAAATCATGGTAGGTGAATATGTGTCATTAAGAATACTCAGATGCTCAAATTAATGGACACCTTAGCAGAGTAAAAGATTAGACGAGGCTAAGTGTCAATATTGAAACTACCTTTTAACTCCTTAATTGCTTTCACGAACATAATAAATTATCACTTTGAATATAAAAAAAAATAGATGTGTTAATTTTTAAATATATATTAATATTATTAGAAAAAATAAGTTATGCATTAATTATATATGAAGTTTTACATGATGATTCAATTATAATCTATTATATATAATAAATTTGTTAATTTTTAAAATAATTATTTTAAAGTAATATAAATGATAATTTGTGATTGAATGATAATGTAAAACTACATGCATAGATATTAAACTCATTATTATTTAAGTCATTCTAATTTTAATTTTTTTAGTATGTAATATATTAATATATATGTTAATTATATCCGTCTGTTTTTTATTTTTTTTATTGCTAAGTGTCATCCAATTTTTAAATTTTAAATATATATTTTGAACACGGTTAATTTTTAAATATATATTAATATTATTATTTAAGTCATTCAATTTTAAGTTTTTTTTTGGCCAAGTTTAGTAAAGCATGGTTTAAGCCAGAGATTGTTCAAAGAAGCTAAAAACAGTATCCTCAAAACGAAATTTACCAAGAACTTGGGTGTTCAAGGTGTATTAAAATAAACTCAATAAAAAATAAGTTAAAGCAATAAAAAGAGAAAAAAAAACACTTAATTTATACTAGTTAAATCAAATTCAAAAACTATGTCTAGTTTTTTTCATAAAAAATTTTAATAATCAAAATTTGATTATAAAACATGTATTTTATCATGTTATTTCTAACTTACACAAATATTTTCTAGGTATTTTTTATACACCTTTAATCTCTCTCAAAGATTAATAAACACAAAAGTATTTTGTCACTCCTAGTTATTTAAACAATAATTTGAATGAAATCTCTCAAAAGAACTTTAACAAATCTCTCTCTCAACCCGTAAGTTATTAGAGTCTACATTAATATGCTTGCCTATTTCTGAAACCATGGCAAACAAAAAACTTTCATCATAATAAACTGAAATGGGACTACGAAAGTGAATCCAACAGGGTATGCTTTATCTTTGCTGTTGGTGAATCTGGACTTTAATGTCACTTCAAGATAATAATCAAATATCTTCTGACCTTTTTGTTCATCAGTTTTTCATGATCATCTACCATGTTGAACTTGGTGATATAGAAGTCATTAATATTTATGCCCATAATGTCAAATTATCTTATAAGCTCCACAATTTTCATTTTTAATAAAAAATATTTAATGTAATTTCCTTAATAAATAAATATTTACCTTTAATTTAAACTAAGCATGTATCCTTTAAAGTAAGTATAGAGCACAAGTTGATTTAATTATAAGGATTAAAATTGTATCTCATATAACCACAAGTTTAAAAGTTTAAATATCCTTACTAATGTAAGAATTTTGTTAAAAAGGGATCTATAGGCATCCTTTATACTTATGTTTGTTTTTAGAGAAAAGAAAATGAGAGAGGAGAAAAAAAATAAATTAAATTTTTTAAAAAGTAAATTTGTTTTTTTTTTTTGAATTTTTGTTACTAAAAGTTAATTCTTATTTTTATATGAATTTAAGTGGTAGTTAATTGAAGCATACAAGTATATATATGACTTATAAATACTTAATTTGTTGGCTGCAATATACTAATTGATTTCATATTGTACTTTATTTTGTATTCTTTAGTTAAGTACTTTTAGAATATAGAACTAAATGATATTTTGAAATACAATTAAAGTGAATGATTCATGACATGTGTGTAAGAGGGTTAGATGTTTAGCTACTTTAATTATGAATCGTCGATTATAGTTTTTTTTTTTTTGTTATCAAGTTCATGGATTTGTATTCTTATTTAGCTGTGTACCTATTACTATTTTCTTTGGTGTGATCCCTTAAAATGCATTCTCATAGATTAAATCGTCAAGTGCGCATGGATACGTGCGTATTTACGGATTACTTATTAGTTTTTCTTTTAAAAAAAGACATTATTATTCATATTTTTTTCCCTCTCTATATTTTTTTCTCTCACTTTTCTTCCAAAGTTCGTGTAAATGTTAAGAACATACTTCAAAACAACAAAACTCACCTAAGTTTTTTATAATAATTAAAAAGCTAAACAAATGAAATAATAAGAAACAACTACAAACAATATGTATCCAGATAGGAACAATCAAACGTGCCTTTCATTACAAGTGTGTTTGATCAAGAGAAATAAAAAAATAAAATTATCTAAATCTTACATAAGATCCACACTTCCAAAAATATTATATATATATATATATATATATATATTGTTTTTTTATTTTCATTCTATCTATCTTTTAATCCCAAGATAATTCTATTTTCTTTAGTTCCATGTCAGATCAGCGTCGGGGCCCACAGCACAATTACAAAAAACTTCCTTTTCTTCTCACTTCTCAAACACTTGCTTGGCTCGCTGCTATTCTTCGTCGCTGTTTGTCTTTCCTCTTTGGTAAGTCCCTTTTTCTTTTTCTTTTCTTTCTCTCTGAGCATCCAAACAGAGAATTAGGGTTCGATCACGTTCCATTCATCAATGTCGCGTTTGGCGAAATTGTTTGGGAGATCGAAATTGATTGTTTGTTGAATGCCCCTCTGGTATGCCTTCCTTGTTTGGCTGCTAAAATTCAAACCTTTCAGTGTGAGTTAGGCATAAAATTTATCTTGAAATCTTGAGGAGGAGAATGTACCATGGAACTGATTTCTCGTGAAAGGAAGGAGTTGGGTCAATGTTGTATAACGATTTTAAGCTGAATTTTGTGTATTTTGTTTGGCTTTTGTAGCGGCAAAATTAAGCATTATTACCTTTGTTACAGGTATAGAAAACGTAGCAAAATATATTTTGAAATATGATAGTGTTTGCTAGCAAAAAGATCATGTGCCAGAGTAAGGGTAGATTTCAAGGTGGTGTGCACTGTAGTAATCCTGATATATCTGCCACTGTTCCTTTGACTTTTATTTATTATTTTGTTGTTGTAGACATGTACTATCAATGTAAAAGTTTTTACACCGTCAAGTCTCAACCAATAAAGAATCATTGCTGGTAACTTGGTATGACCAAGGTAGTTATTATAAAAACCAACCAACTTATCATATTAACAATGTTGTTAAATGGTGTTGCCATGATGGATTTTTTGCCAACCGCCCTAGGCAATTTGTGAAGGGAGGTCCGTTATGGCGGCACCATAGGCCACAATGGCGTGTTTATATGGCAGAACTTTGGCCTTCTGCCATTTTCTGCCATCTGCCATTGGTAACACTGATCATCCATGATAGTTTCTGATCATATGACATTGTATTATTTATTCTAAGGATATTGTTATTATTATTTAGTGTCTATGTGCATATTTATCTGGGTTCAAGTGTCCAAAGATTAGAGGAATTTCACCATGCTTCTTAGATACTAATCAGTTTAAATTACAGTTAATATAATGGGAGATGATTCTTCCCCTAGTTTGGAAAAATTGAGGGCTAACTGGACTCCATCTCAAGACCGATATTTTCTAGAACTTTTGCTGTCCCATGTTCACAAAGGGAATAAAACTGGGAAAGTGTTTAGCAGACAAGCCTGGGTAGACATGATTAAACAATTTAACACCAAGTTTGGTTTCAAGTATGATGTAGAAGTGTTGAAGAACCGTCACAAAAGATTCAGGAAGCAATACAATGATATGAAAATGATAGTTGGTCAAAAGGGATTTCAGTGGGATGGGACACAAAACATGATAGTAGCTGATGATAAAGCATGGGATGAATGTATAAAGGTATACATTGTCATCCAATATTTCGAAAGCACTAATGAATTGTTACATTGCAATTATGGCTGTTTTTCTGCATGCAGGCCCATCCTGATGCTCAACCTTTCAAAAAAAGAGTCATTCCGTATTATGATGATTTGTGCATAATTTATGGCCATGCAGTTGCTGATGGGAGATACAGCCTTTCGTGTTTTGATGTAGATTTTGAATACGAAGGTAGAAACAAATGCCTTGATGGTTGAAACTTGAAATTTCTTTACCAAATTTATTCATTTACTGTTGGTATTTTCATCATGCTCAAACATTTTTAATTCTTCTCACAGAAAAAGATTTGGATGACAAGACTATGACTAGTAAAGGAGTGGATGATCAAACTCCCCCAGCAGTTGTTAATCAAGGTAGAATTGACTGGTCTCCAATGATGGACCAATTTTTTGTTGAACTTATGGTGGACCAGGTGTGTAAAGGGAACAAGATTGGCACTACATTCAGGAGGAAAGCATGGGTAGACATGACAGAATCATTTAACAAACGATTTTTATGTCATTATGGTAGAATTGTCTTGAGAAACCGTTTTAATGTCCTGAGAAGGCATTACTGTTCTATAAATGTTCTCCTTGGCAAAGAAGGCTTTATTTGGGATAAGACACAGCACAAGGTTGTGGCTGATGAACAAGTATGGCGAAAATGCATCAGGGTATAAAGTGTTCTTGCCTCGTGGTCATTTTCATTTTTCTTTTTGATTTTCTACTACTATCACTTATTCGTGACTGCAGGTACATCACAACTTCCGGCTCTATAAAATTAAAAGCATGCCTTTTTATTCCGGCATGTGCATAGTATGTCGTAATGATGTTACTGCAGGTTGCAAGTCAAATCTTGAAAATGAATCTTCTGGGGGCAATAACTCTGTCCCAGATACTCAGCTACCTAATGCAGATAAAGGAGCATCAAATCTTGAAAAGGAATCTTCTTGGGGCAATAACTTTGTCCCAGATACTCATCCACTACCTAATGCAGATAAAGGAGCATCAGATATAGGTGGTGAAAATAATTTTACCAGAGAAACTCAGCCTCTGCCTAATGCAGATAAAGAAGTGTTGCATATTGGTGGTGAGGAGAACTCTGCAAGAGAAACTCAGTCTCTTGCTATTGCAGATAATCAAGCATTACAACATGTTGGAAAAAATGTTCCTGGTCACCTAAAAAGGCATCAACCTAAGATGCCCCCAACCTTGAATGAGTCTAAGAAGGCAAGAGAGCATATAGCTGTTGCAGTAACATCACTAACCCAGAAAGCAAAGAAAGAAGATAATTTTTCTGTAGATAATGTTATCAGGGTGCTTCAGGCTATACCAGACCTGGATGATGATTTAATATTAGATGCCTGTGATTTTTTGGAAGATGAGACAAGAGGGAGGATGTTTCTGGCACTGGCTGCTCCTTTGAGAAAGAAATGGTTATTGAGAAAGCTTCGTTCGCAGTGATTGGTGAACCTCAGGCTGGTTCATTTATAGTCAGACTTTTCAAGTTTTGTTAGACTGCATGCAAACCAAGCCATAACTTTATGTGTTCACATGTACATATTTGAAACTAGAAGAATTATTTTTTGTTTATCTTTGTCAACATTTATATGACAAGAGATTAAAGTCGAAAGCTAACTTCTGTCTGTTAAAATAATGTTTAAATATATTTTTAGTCCCTCAAATTTTGGATTATCTTTTTTAGTTCCTTAAATTAAAATTTATATTTTTTGGCGGTTTGGATGTATAAATCGGGATGTTTTTTTACTGCAGCAAGCGACTAAAAAGAGCATTTAGTAAATTTGAAGGAGTAAAAAAATGAAATTTTAATTGGGAGGATTAAAAAAGATAGATCTCTATATTTGAGTGACTAAAAACAAATTTAAGTCTTAAAATAATGAAATACAAAGAAGTGGGGGGATGTTTGAAAAGGAGGCAGAGTTCACTTATGTTAAATGAAACTTCTAAGACACACAACATCCAGCGGTGAATTTGAAAGTTTTAAGTAATAATAAACTGCACGGCAAATTGTCCTAATAGGGCTTCTTTTACAAACTAATTCTGAAAATAGGGCTGTTTTAAAACAAATTCCAACATGGGGCTATTTTACTACGTAAAATCCATGTAAAATGCCAGCAACAATGGCGAAACCGCCTCGTGCAAACACGTGGCAGTGGACTCGCCACTGCAACCGGCGAGAAAGGCAAACCGCCACTGCTGATGGCGAGATAGCCATGCAGCAGTGATACCGCCAGTCCTAGTGGCGATTTAGGATGCCCACAGTGATGTACGGCGAAATGCTTTTTTGTACCAAAAATTGAAACCAGTATAACTTTTGATAGGAATATCCGTTTGAGGCCCATAATATGTCAAAATGCTCGAAATTGAATGAGGAATCTCCTGGCAAATTCCCGATGGGGATTTGGTCAACTCATTTTTCCAAAATACAGATTTAAGATTCAACCACCCATTTTTTTAATCTTAAATCCTATTTTTGAGCTAAGTAGCTCAAAAATATAGAGATCTATCTTTTTTAGTCACTCAAATATAGAGATCTTAAATCCTATATTTAAGCTAAGTAGCTTAAATCCCATTTGTTTTTAGTCACTCAAATATAGAGATCTATCTTTTTTAATCCTCCCAATTAAAATTTCATTTTTTTACTCCTTCAAATTTACACGAGGCATGTCTACCAATAATTACCAAGATTCTCTTAGGTCTATACAATCAGTTGAACTGTAATGTATTAGGAACTCCCACGTCACCTGCCTTAATTCTTGAGGTGTGTAGCTTATATATTTGTTAGACAACTTCACACTTAGTGTCAATTGATTTTAAGTTGAAATCTAACACAATGCTTATCCATTTCCATGAGCTAGCTGAAAAATCAAAAAGTACATCCAAACATCCAACCACTATTTAACTTTTACACCATCAAGCTACCAGCAAACACAGTAGTATCTAATACTCAGAAATTGATCAAAAGAAAAATTCTGCAGAAGGGATACCCCAAGCTCAAATACATTAAGATGTGTTCATCAAAGTGCAGTTAGAGGACATACAAGAAGAAGGATTTGTCCACCACTCATAGAGTGAAATGGAAGAGATTTCTATTTCTAGCCTAGCCTTAAGCCACAACCAACTCCTAACCTTGATCATGTCAATCACCTCTCGTCTGAATCCAATTGCGCTGAATTGAAACTTATTTAATTTCAACGTAGCCAAATGGACCATATGATGAAAAACCACAGATAAGTACTGGGTTTCAAGTAAGTGAAGAAGTGTTATATGAAGAATGCATGTGTGGTTCAACAGAGATTATAATTAAGTTATCGTTTTTCTTCAATGATCAGTTCATAAGTTTGACTTGTCTTTCATTTACGCAATATCACTAAAATCGTTTGCTTTTCAACAGATGAACATTTAATGTGAACACTTGGGAGCAAGCATTTTGATGAAGACGTAAGTACTATTAGATTTGATGTATATTTTCTTTTATTTTTGGCTTTGTTAGGTAAGTTACATATGCCGCTATTGCTATAACTCCAACTTCAGATACCTAAAACTGGTGAAGCATCATAACTTGAAGATGAACTTTACAATCAGGTTTTACCGACTCATCTTCCATAGGTTTAATTGGAAATTTAGCTCTTGGCATATCAAGGGTAAGGCTGCGTACAACATCCCTCCCCCATACCTTCGCATAGCGAAGAGCCTCCGGGCAATGGGGTACGAAGTTTTTTTTTTAGCTCTTGGCATATCCAATCTGAAGTCTGCAGAACATTTGTAAGTATTTAAATTAAATATGTTTTTTTTTTTCAGGAAAGTATTTAAATGTGTATGATACAATTACACAAATAGAAAGCTATATGGTGTTTGATAATAACAAAATGATGTTTGCTCCTAAAATTTACTAAAGAAAATTTGTTAGTATTTTAGAGATTTGTTAAACAATAGTTTGACTAGGGCCGGAGAATATCTAGTTGCAATTGTAATAATAAATCAATCAGCAAGAAGACTATACGACTCTTAAAAAATGTATAATTTTAGAAATTTCAACAGTTTGTTTAATCTATACAAGCTGTGACTTGAACCTTGCTGGCCGATACACACGGCCACAAAGAAAAAGACATACAGAGCTTCACCAAAATGATACAGGTTTGTATTCTTGTTTGGCTTTAGAGATCTAGTACTCCATCCACAATCACACTAATTTTTCTTCTTAGTTTCATGGCTATGCAATCATCCTCTTCTTCATTTAGCTATAGACTCACCTATGATGTGTTCCTGAGCTTCAGAGGCGAAGATACTCGTCATGGTTTCACTGGAAATCTCTACAAAGCTCTTCATGACAAAGGAATTCACACCTTCATCGATGACCAAGACCTCCACAGAGGGGATTGAATCACCTCTGCGCTTGAGAAGGCAATTCAAGAGTCCAGAATTTTCATCATCTTCCTTTCCCAAAACTATACATCTTCCTCCTTTTGCTTAAATGAACTTGCTTACATCCTTAACTTTATTAAGGGGAAGGGTCTCTTGGTTTTGCTAGTTTTTTATTACGTGGACCTTCTCATGTGCGACACCACAAAGGTAGTTTTGGAGAAGCATTGGCTAATCATGAAAAGAAGTTCAAGCATAACATACAGAAGCTGGAGGAATGGAAGAAGGCTATGCGTGAAGTAGTAGCTTGTCTGGCTATCATTTCACACATGGGTGCCCTTCCTCACCGATCTTATTTTAAATCATTAATTTTCACTTCTTTGATAAAATTTTAATTAATGTTAAATTTCAAGAGATGAAAGTACTTACTAACCCTAAACAATATACATACACGTCAAGACATGGACATGAGCCGTATGTTTAGTATGACTTCCCACAAAACACATTTATGGAATAGGGACAAATATGAATATGAGTTTATTCAGAAGATTGTCGAATTCGTCTCTTGCAAGATTAATCGTGCTCCTTAACCAATTGTGGATTACCCAGTTGGACTAGAGTCACAAGTGCAAAAAGTAAGAAAACTTCTAGATGTTGGTTTTGATGATGTTGTCCACATGGTTAGGATGCACAAACTTAAAGGCATAGGTAAAACAACAGTTGTTGTTGCTGTTTATAATTCATTGCTCATCATTTTGAAAGTTTATGTTTTCTTGAAAACGTTTGAGAAACTTCAAACAAACATAGGTTACAACATCTTCAAAGCAACCTTCTTTTTGAAACAGTTAGAGAGAAGCACATTAAGTTATTAAGTGTCAGGCAAGGAATTTTGATAATACAACATAAGCTCTAGAAAAAAAAGGTTCTTTTGATTGTAGATGATGTTAACAAACATGATCATCTATAGGCTATTGTTGGAAGACCTAATTGGTTTGGTCTTGGCAGTAGAGTCATCATCACAACTTGGGACCAAAAGTTGTTAGCTCATCACGGTGTTGAAAGAATGTACGAGGTGAAAGAATTAAATGAGGAAGATGCTCTTCAATTACTTAGTTGGAAAGCTTTTAAGTTGGAAAAAATTGATCCACATTTCAAGGATGTTTTGAATCAAGCAATAACTTATGCTTCAGGCCTTCCATTAGCTTTCGAAGTAATAAGTTCCAACTTATTTGGAGGAAATATAGAAAAATGAAAATCTACTTTAAACCGATACGAAAGAGTTCCTAATAAAACAATTCAAGAGGCACTAAAGGTAAGCTATGATGGTTTGGAAGAAGATATGCAAACTGTTTTTCTTTGTTAGACAAGTGGCCTTAGTTATCTTAAGAAGGGGAGGTTGAATTAAGATACAAAAACTATTCCCCAATTAAAAATTTCACTCTCTCTTTTTGGATTAACAATGCACCCTTAATATGAATTATTCAAAAGATAATTAAAAATAAACTTCTTTAAAGCAAAAGATAAATAAAAATAAATAAAAGAAGTTTAAGGGAAGAGTGAATGCAAACTCAATTTTTATACTGGTTCAGCCACGCCCTGTGCCTACGTCCAGTCCCCAAGCAACCCGCTTGAGATTTTCACTATCTTGTAAAATGCCTTTTACAAAGTCTGAACCACACAGGGACAACCCTTCCCTTGTGTTCAGAAATCCTTACATCTTAAGAGACTCTCGTTCTCTTAACCAAATATCTTTGAATAAGACGAAGAAGAAGAATTCTCTCTTTAAGAGAAAGATATTACAATTGAAGATCAATCAAGATTCCTTATTGAATATGCAAGTGTTGTTGGATCGAGTGGCCTCAGAATAATTAAGAAGGGGGGGGGGGGGTTGAATTAATTATTCCTAAAAGTTTACCAATTAAAAATTACTCTTTTAAGGCTTTTACTTATGTTGTTAAGAGAATATGAAGTAGAAGAGAAACTTAACAGAAAGTAAAAACGGAAATTAAATGCATAGTGGAAAGTAAAAGAGTAGGGAAGAAGGAAACAAACACACAAGGATTTTTATACTGGTTCAGCACAAACCCGTGCCTACCTCCAGTCCCCAAGCGACCTGCGATCCTTGAGATTTCTTTCAACCTTGTAAAAAACCTTTTACAAGCAAAGATCCACAAGGGATGTACCCTCCCTTGTTCTCTTTAAACCTAGTGGATGTACCCTCCACTAGAACTGATCCACAAGAGATGTACCCTCTCTTGTTCTCAGTCAAACCCAAGTAGATGTACCCTTTACTTGTACCACAAAGGATGTACCCTCCAATGTGTTAAGACAAAGATCTCAGGCTGTTACACCTTTGATACTTTGTGAATGGGGATACAAAAGAATTCTCAGGCGGTTAAACCTTTGAACGCTTTTGTATTAGGGAATGGGAAGAATCAAAAGAATTCTCAGACTGTGTCGTGTTGAATTCTTTGACAAGGGAGAAGGGAGACACAAAAGAATTCAGGCGGTTAGTCCTTCCTTCTTTTGGAAAAGAGAGAAGAGAGACACAAAAAGAATTCAGACGATTAGTCCTTGGCGAATTCTTTTTGGCAAAGGGAGAAGAGAATGAAAAGGATGAATAGCACAAGTTTTCAAGGTTTAGAAAACCGGAAAACTTCAGAAAGCTTTTGGTACAAAGAAGAAGAAGAAGTTCAAAGAGATTCAAGGCTTGTAAAGGATTGTATGAAATTAGTGTTCAAGATTGTTGTTCGAAAGATTTGTTAGAAAATGAAAAACAAAACCTTGCTTTTATAGACTCTTCATGTCTGGTCAAGAAGGCCATTCAGAAGAGTTATAACTTTTAGAAAAACTTAAAAACCATTTGAAAGAGTCAAAACCTTTTTGAAGAGTTACATCTTTAGATTTTTCAGAAACAAACACTGGTAATCGATTACCAAATAAGTGTAATCGATTACACAAAGCTTTTGAGTGAAAGGATATGACTCTTCACATTTAAATTTGAATTTCAACGTTCAAGGGCACTGGTAATCGATTACCAAAACATTGTAATCGATTACAACCTTTTGAAAATATTTGGAACGTTGTAAATTCAGTTTGAAAACATTTTCAAACTCATTTTGCTACTGGTAATCGATTACAACAATATGGTAATCGATTACTGGAGAGTAAAAACTCTTTGGTAAAGGTTTTGTCAAAAACTCATGTGCTATTCAAAGTTTTTAAAAAAACTTTTTAATACTTATCTTGATTGAGTCTTTTCTTCATTCTTGAATCTTGAGTCTTGAATCTTGATCTTGATTCTTGAGATCTTGAATCTTGAATCTTGAATCTCGTTTGTAGGCTTTCTTCTTGAATCTTGAATTCTTCTTGATTCTTGAACTCTTGACTTGTTCTTGATTCTCTTGAGCTTTTTGTTCATCATCTTTTGTTGTCATCATTGTTATCATCAAAACATCTTTGAATCATTGTTGATTCATCATGAAGCTTTGCTTCCACAAGTGTTTGGCCAAGGAATATTTTTGAGAGGATAAGACATTTTGGTTTTGAGAGGATACGAAAATTTAGTTCAGAAAAACTCTTAGGAATTTTGTGTCCCAAGTCACCTATTTATAGGCCTTTGATGGTCATTCAAAAATCTCTTGAACAAATGTGACTCTTGGGAGTTATTTTCTGAAGAGTTGTGACTCTTGGGAGTTATTTTCTGAAGAGTTGTGACTCTTGGCTTGGATCAAACTTGAGAAGCGCTTATCTTTGGCATCATCAAAAATTCATATCATACATGCTTCTACATTCTTGACATAACTTGTTGCTTCAAAGAATGTGAATTGTCAGATGTCCAAGATATACTTCATGCTCATCATGGAAGTTGCATGAAATATCATATTGGAGTGCTAGTTAAAAAATCTCTCGTAAAGATTAAATGGGATGGTAAGGTGACACTACATAACTTTATAGAGGACATGGGTAAAGAAATTGTCAGGAAAGAATCACCAGAAGAGCCTAGGAAACGTAGTAGGTTAATTATGGTTTCCTAAGGATATAGTTCAAGTTTTAGAAGAAAATTAGGTGAAAAGATTGATACATGTGGATGGTTTTGTTTATCATCTAAACCATTTATTATCTGTTTTGATTATTATATGCTCATGTCACAATTATTGTTTGCTTTAAATTATGTACATTTCTCTAAATATACATGTTGAATTCCTAATATGTATGCATGCATTGTTGATTTGTGTTTCTTGTGTTAAAAGGAAACAAGTCAAATTGAAATAATATTTATGGATTTCCTTTTATTTGAAGAAGATGAAGTAAAAGTAGAATGGGATGGAAATGCTTTCAACTAGATGAAAAATCTCAAAACACTTATTATTATCAATGGTATTTTTTCCAAAGGTCCTAAACTTCTTCCTAACACTTTAAGAGTATTGGAATGGTGGAGATATCCTTCACATGATTTGCCATATGATTTTCATCCTAAGAAATTTGCTATATGCAAGTTACCAAAAGTTTTTTTACATCACTTGAGTTGGCTGCTTTATATATATATATATATATATATATATATATATATATATATATATATATATATATATATATATATATATATATATCTTGTTGTTGCAGAAGTTGGTGAATTTGACAAGTTTGAATTTTGACATGTGTCAATATTTAACACAAATACATAATCTATCTTGTCTCTCACATTTGGAAAAAATTTCATTTCGAGAGTGTAAGAATTTATGTACAAGCTCAAGAGTTTTCCACCCATCAAGTTGACCTCTCTTGAAAAACTAAAACTTTCATATTGTATCAATCTCAAGAGTTTTCCAGAAATATTAGGAAAGATGGGAAATATAACAAAGCTTAGGTTGCAAGGAACTATGATAAAAGAATTTATCTGTTTAGTTGCCTAGGATGATGGAAAGTCACTATGGCATTGCTATTTTCATTTGGAACATTTCCTTGATGTCAGAAATGTCTGAAATTGAAGCTTGGCAATGGGAAGGGTGGGTATTGCCTAAGGAGGATAAAGGTGCATGAAAAGTGAGCTTAACCATGTCTTCAAATGTTTAACATGTTTCTCTTTGATATTGCAACTTGTTAGATGATTTTTTTCCAACATTTCTCCCATATTTTGCTAATGTGAATGACTTAGACCTATCATTGAATAATTTCACAGTTATTCTTGAATGCATCAAAGAAGACCGCTTTTTAGCTATCCGTAATTTGGATGAATGTGATTCTTGAAGAAATTAGAAGGATTCCTCCAAACTTGAAACAATTCTCTGCAAAAAGATGCTTATCCTTGACTTCCTCGTGTTGAAGCATGTTACTAAAACAGGTATTGTTTTTATGAATTTGATTTGGTCATTGATAGTGTATCAAGGGTTTATTTTGGATAAACTTCTCCATAAACATTTATGCACTCTAACATTCATAAAAGTTTTCCTGTCGAATATTTCCAAAAATTGAGGTAGTTGTTTTTAGCTAATTGGAGAAGTTTAATTCATTTTACATTATTTTTCTCTCCTATAAGTATTTTGGAGAAATTTATCTAAACAAGACCTTATTGTTGCTAAATTTGATGAATTAATAGGAGTTGCATGAGGTTGCAAACACAGTCTTTTATTTGTTAGAGATTATATGGAACATTGGATGGTCGTCACAAACCTTACAAACTGGTGAATCCATGTACTGAAACAACAAAGTTTCATGGAGGATATTCAATTCACCAATTGTGGTAGGAAAAGAAAATTAGATGATGATGTCAATTTTTCAAAATCACAAGGCCAACTGTCACTGAAAAAGCAAAGATTTGTGGACATGGAACTTGCTGAGACACAATTTGTGCAACACCAACATCCTATGGCTTTCTTGACGCGCATGTGGAACTGTGCACTAGTGTTTTTAATTTCTTGTTGCTCCAACAATCAATAATTGGATAATAATGTGAAAGATGATTCAACTTCGATGGTATCAATGTAGATAAAACAAAACAACTGTAACTAATTTTTTACTTGCTCTAGCACTACTACAGAAAAAGCCTTAAAGATCGATTCTCGAGGACTTTTAACATCGGTTTAGAACCGTCGTTGAATTAGTCATCGTTGAAAGTGGATAACTTTTGACGATGGTTCAAAAACTGATGCTGAAAGCACCTTTTTGCTCAAAACCAATGTTGTAAAGAAACTTTCTACATCAGTTGTAGTCACAAATGATGTAGAAATTAAGTTCATTTTTTAATATTTATTTTGTTTCACAATGAATCTAACCTACAAAAATATTTATTCTATGCATAAAAACTAATAAGTGTACCAAACTATTAAAAATACAGTTCTAAATATGATATATATGCTTACACAAATAATTTTGGATAAGTCACTAATCTTTACTAGAATTTTTGAAACAGTTAAAATGATAATATATAGAATAAAGTTGCTTGTTACTAAGTCATATCAATATATTTATAATCAACAAAAACTGGTATAATAGTGACAAAAGTTGAATAAAAAATCTCTTTCAGCTCAATACTTAGAAGTACTTGGTTCTCCCTCTTAGTCATAATGTTGATAATTCATAGCCTCATTCCATTTTCTAGTCATCGGTATCTTAAGCTTGTCAGCAAAACTATACAAGTATCCATCCACTTTATATCTACCAATGGAATGGAATGCAACTTCCTACACAAATAACGTCCCAACTAATCCTCAACAATGCCAAACCTAAGCTATGGAACAAAGTAAAGAAAAAGAGAACATCACCAATACAGTTAAAGGATCATAAAAAAGTTAATGAGTTCACTACATAGCACGACATAAGAGATTTTAAAAATTTAAATTCATTTTCATTTAATCTTTTGTTTCATGATATTGTTTGTTCAAGATTAATAATAGAGATTCTTTATATGTCAAAAAATAGGAAGCTTAGCAAGATGACAACATTCATCCAACACACAATCAAGAGATTCCACCGAGGCCAAATGCCAAAATCTGAACCAAGGGGAAATTTGCTATTGATGTTACATGTGCTTGTGTGTTATCAAATGAGTCATTCTAAGTATATGCTTTATACAAAAAATGAAATATTAGCTTACTATATTTGTGTGAAGCTTTGAAGGACATTCATTAGGTGTTGTATCATTGATGCAAATAGAGTATTTAAATGTTGGACAAGATACCCGAGTCTCAACAACATATACATCCCTGGGAATTCCTTTCTAAGAGCCAAAATCTATGGATTGAAGAACCTATGAAAAACACAAACAAGGTTTAAGTAAACAAATTATCCATTGAAAAAAGAAGAAGGAAATAGAAGAAACACTTTAAAGACAGTGAACTAGTAACGTGAACCTAAAATTCTTCCTTACTTGCTAGTTTTTTTTCCATTCTTCCTTACTTCTTTACAATAGGAGTTCGCAGCGAGTGAGAAGCAACTTTAGAATCTCAAAGAGACTCTCAAACATGTAAAATTAATCTAAAATTGACAGATTGCAGCATTGTTCAATTCAAGTTGGACAAATTCATGTGCTTGATCCAATTTAAGTTATGTTGCTTTAACCTAAAAAAATTTCACCAGTTATCAACATAGGTTGCATATGCTTTTACAAGTAAAAAAAGAACAATATTTATAGCTACAATGTTTCCCCACATACAAAGTTAAAAGTTACAGAGGGGGAGAAAAGGGACAAGGTGAAAACTGATTACTTTAATATACTACACAATTTTACAGATATTAGTTGCTTTCTTAATTCCCAGGTTGAATTGGTAATAGATCAATAGTCTAGTGAGAAATCATCTATATGTATTTATAAACAAGTCAATATGATCTAACCAACGTTGAATAGAGTAAATGTATTGGAATATTCATTCTAACACTGATATAAAGTTATAAACAAATGCATTCCTATTATAGTCGGTTGACATAGGAGTTTTCCTTTGTAAATTAAATTTCAATTTCATTTTCTCAAATATTTGGTTATAAATACATAGCTAAAAATTCATAGAAGAACTATATCTCTCCGAAAGAACTCTTTAAATTTTTCAAGTCAAGTTCTTTGAAAATACTCCAATAGCAGAGAAGTAATAAATATTTGGTACTTCAATAAGAAAAAAAATTGATTTAAAATGACAAAATAAATGTTTTCTATAGTATAGAAGCAATAAATATTTGGTACTTTGGTTCAAAGAATTTGTAAAAACATTTATTTACCATGCTAAACTATCTTCCTTACCACATAGTCTGATCACATGGATGGAGGCCTCAATTGTGCCATAGAACCCAATATTCTAAGAGTTGGGGAATGGATGGTGAAGTCGTGTCAAGTTGACATAATACTTCTGATTGGTAGTTTTTTTTATCAAGGTGTTGGCTTAAAATCTTTCTTAAATTGTGGTTGCTTGCTTGTGCTATTTGGAAAGATACATCACAACAATTACATCATTCCTTTAAAAAATACATTACTGTTTTAGAAAGATACATCACAAGCAAGGAGCAGATCAGAAAATATTTCACAACAACATAATGTTGTACCTCGGTTTGGTCAGTTTTGACTATATAGAACATGATTTAAACCAAGCATTTTTCCACATGACATAAAACATTAAAAATGCTTAAATAGGACCCCCTAAATGTGCTAAGGTCACCAAATACACAGAATGAGAAAATGCACATGAGCAACTAGCTAACTAAGACAAAGATTGGATGCTTCTGTCTTATCTTTATTTTTTGTCCCTTTCTTTTTGTTCTTCACAAAAATTGATGCTTAAGATATAAGAAAAAAGAAAACTCAATACAATTTTATGTATATTTAAGATATGTTAGTGCAAGAGTGACTTTATTATAATGTTTGCAACAAAAGGAACATTTATTTTACCCGATCTCTCAACCTTGAGTTCAAAATGTATTAGCTTCCATTATAATTGATGTTATGCTAGTTGTTATGGAAGTTCCACAATTTCAAAACATACCTTCCAAGACATGCAAAAAAATGATGATATGACTAGGAAAAAGAATGTTATGGTGTTTGAAAACACAAATAAATAGTTTTAGATATTCTTAAAATTTATGTATTCTATTAAGAAAAAAATAAATTATCTTGAATGACTATATATTTAATACTTTTGCATGCAAGGGAATACACCAACATGCACATATCAATATGAATCAAGACCAATTACACCAAAGCCTTACAACTTTACAAAGCATCCCAATGCATCAATGTTTTTATTTTCCACAACAAAGCATCAAACCAAGAACAAAAGACAACAAAGATTTAAAAACAAGAGGGAAAATAACCAAGTGCACAAAAGTGAACTTTTGTAATTAAAAATGTGGTGACTTAAGATAAAATAGAAGATTCAAATGTCTTAAATCACACCAAATTATGCAAGTAGCCACATCAAACCAGTGTTGATAAGACAAGGGAGAAGAATAGTAATTACATTAATATAGAAATGTAGAAAGAAAATCAAATTACCAGCTAAGTGATAGACTAATTGTAAAAAAAGGAAAATCATTCTTGCATATTAGATGTGGAAAAACAAGAAAACAACAAAAACTAGCACTGTCATTGGATAGGCTTGATGCAATATTTGTTGGATGGGCAATAGCTTGTTGGGTCCCTCCAGAAGTAACTCTTTTGGAAGTTTCAGTAACTTCCTTTTTTGCTCTTCTTTCAGCTTCTATTGCTGCACTTTATTCATCTTTAATTACTGCCTATTCTTGGCTTCCATTATTGTTTTTCTCCCAACTTTTGGTTTTGCTTCCTCAGCTCTAAGTTTGGCCTGCACCCAAAAAATTATGAACAATGAATGAAAGGGAATTTGGGCCAAAGTTTCTACTCTCTATAAAGAAAATGTACAAGAAAAAAAAGTTGTAAACGGGTGATAAGTGATAACTAAGCTCATCAAGCATTCATAGTTTTGATGTCAAATGAAATTTGAAATCATATATGTATAACATTTTGAAAATAACTAACAGTCAACTAAAATATAAAGGTTATGGCAGCTCTGCTTCAGCTTTAGCCTTTTCTTGTTGTTGCTTTTCAAAAGCAACCTTTCTCTTGGCCTATTCTTAAGCTACATCACTTTTGATATTCCTTTTTTCTATTTGTGATCTAAGTACACGATCCGTTGAACAATTGTCAAGTGATTATCAAGTGCTTCTGCAAAACAAAAATTTGAGAGAGGTCAAACATTAGTTTCTTCATTTTTCAAATAGTTCAAATAGTAATTGTCCAGAAGAAGAATAAAAGAATCAAATAAAATTGGTTTTTTGGTGGGGTGAGATTATAAGACCAGTATAAAAAATGCTACAATGTCAAATTTTAGTTATTAAAACAAGAAATTAAATCAATATTAAAGGACCATCAAATTCAATTTTCATAAAATAAAATCAGATTCCCAAGTTTTGAATTGATGTTTATTTTGATAGATTGTCTTCCTCCCACAAACAAATTAAATTATTAATCTTATATCCTTTCACTAGTATTTTTTAAAGAGAATTGTGAAACACATTATGCCCTTTTCCACACAAATAATCCACTGTATAAAGGTATCATAAAACTCATTAAAAATGCGAATAGAAAATACTATAGTGGCCTACAATTTATAACTTTTGCATGCATTAAAGTCTCACAATACAAATATGTAGTAGAAAAAAATAGTCATAATGCCTAGAAAGAAAAGGCAAGGGAAGGGGAGACAATGAAATCTTACATCTAACACTGATATTGAGTGTCAAACTTTTTGTCTAAGTCCATCCTTGTTTGTTTATATTTCTCAAACCAAAAAAAGGAAGAAGTAGAATTATGAGTTTCATTCACCAGAGTTGTCTCCAATGTCGAGATCTTGTTCCTTATTTCATCCTGACAACCCAAAAGATTAGAAACAAGTCTGATACACGGTATAAAACAAACCATGAATTTGACTTGCAATTTATTACTAGTTATCCGATCATCCACCATAACAAGTTATTCAATTTGTAATTGATAAATCAAATAGGTAACAATTGCATTGATATCAATAGTACCATAGCTCACCTTAACCCTAAGCTGATGTTCATGTGTCAACTCCAACAAGGCACCATCAACCTTTCCCAATTCATCCATCAAGTAAGGCCTCACTTCAAGCTACAGGCAATGTCAGAATCATTATCAGTGACACTAAAACACCAAAGGAAGTGCAAACATTACCCTCAAAGCACGCCAAAAATGCTGTATACAAAAACCCATGTTAAGATTTGTATATAAATTGTATGGGTGAATAGACAATTTAGTCCCTGAGATTGTATCCATTTTTTCATATTAGTCCCTAACTTAATGTTAAATTCAAAATAGTCCCTATCTTTGCATAAGTGTTGCAAAATAGTCCTTCCATTAAATTTTAAAGTAACGCTGTTAGTGAGGTCAATTTTAGAGCCACGTGGACTATCCAACGTGGCACTAAAGGATGACGTGGCATGGCACATGGACGTGCCTCTTAAAAGATGCCACATCATTTGATGATAGCAAAACGAGTAAATAGGCAATTCAGTCCCTGACTTTGTACCCATGTTGCATATTAGTCCCTAACTTAATGAAAAATTCAAAATAGTCCCTATCTTTTGCAAAGTGTTGCAAAATAGTCCTTCTGTTAAATTTTAAAGTAACACTATTAGTGAGGTCAATTTTAGTGCCACGTCATTTGATGATGATAGAATGAGTTATTCAAATCTGATGGTTTTGAACCAATTGAGGCATATATACGAAAAAGAACCCACACACACTTGCACAAATAAAAAGAACCAAAAATCCACAGCAACAACCTTATCTCTGTAGCCATCAACACCAATGGGTGAGGTCTGCATAACCATTCTCTTTTCCTTTTTTTTTCCTTCAATTACCATCAATGTATCATTCCGGGTTCTGATTTTTTTGTGTGTTCTGAATAGGAAGAGAAAAAACCAGAGGAAAACAAAGTGGAGGAGAAAAAAGCAGAGGAAGAAGAAAAGAAAGAAGAAGAGAAAAAACTAGAGGAATCAAAAGATGACAAGGAATCCAAGGAGGAATATGTGCCGCTAGAAATCGTGCAAGGCACAACCTTCGCAATGCATGGACTAAGCATGATTTCTGACATCTTTTAAGTTAGGGACTATTTTGCAACACTTATGCAAAAGATAGGGACTATTTTGAATTTTTCATTAAGTTAGGGACTAATATGCAACAGGGGTACAAATCCAGGGACTAAATTGCCTATTTACTCATTTTGTTATCATCAAATGACGTGACATCTTTTAAGAGGCACGTCCATGTGCCATGCCACGTCATCCTTTAGTGCCACACTGGATAGTCCACATGGCACTAAAATTGACCTCACTAACAGCGTTACTTTAAAATTTAACGGAAGGACTATTTTGCAACACTAATGCAAAGATAGAGACTATTTTGAATTTAACATTAAGTTAGGAACTAATATGCAAAATGGGTACAATCTCAGGGACTAAATTGCCTATTCACTCTAAATTGTATATAACTACAAACTTGTAGTTATATACAAAAATCAACTTGTAGTTATATACAAAAATGCCACTACATATTTGTTAACATTGATTTTCATTTAAACCAATGTTAACTAAACGATGTAATATGCATATTTTCTAGTAGTGTAGTGCTTACCTTAAACTGGTTTACGTTGTCTAGTCAAGTTTGGTTTTAGATATTTTCCTTTGATTTGGTTTCAATGTAAGTAGATTGAGCATTGGAATCTTTATATACATTCCTTTAAGTTTGTGTTTATCATTTCATATTTTAGTATGTATTCAGAAAATATCTAGTTTTAGAAACTAGTCTCAACTCTATTTTTCATCAAGTGTCTAGACCTCTCCAGTTTCAAATATTTTATTTAAAATTGGTGAAAAAATAAACATTAATTTTGTATTTTGTTGGTAGAGTTAATCACTTTTTTGTTCAAATAATTATTGTTCTTTTCTTGAGGTGTTACTTGTTACTGCTCATTGGTCTTTTGCCCTAGGTTGAAGCATCGATGCCAAGCAAATGAGACTACATAAAGTAATTAGTAATTATAGCTTGATTCAACACTTTTGTTAAAACACATTGAATTGTAGAGAAAGCCTTGTAATACTGTATCTTTTTCTTTTATGCTTCAAAAAGCTAATAATACATATCCATTTTTATAATATCACATGTCTTCTATTTGATAAAAAAATGGACAAGGTGAGATTTATACTCCTTACAAAGAAAATAATGCATATGATCAATAAATCCCAATCATTGAACATCATTATCTACTCCTTACAAGTTTCTTTCTCTTATGCAATGTCAAATATTAATTAATACTAAATATATTTGGGATCTTGACATCAACTCCTCAATTCAATTCTTTACTAAAAGTGAAAAATAATTTTTTTTTGAAAATATGAGATAGAGTAATTAATTAACATTATGAACTATAGAAATAAGATTGTTGCATCAACACCACTGTTAGTGTCTTGGTGATATTATGTTTTTAGTCCCTAAACTTTTTTAGGTTTTCACTTTTAGTCCATGAATAAAATTTTGACTAGTCTTAGTTCCTAAAATTTTATTCCATTAACGCTTTTAATCTCTTCCATTAAATATCACCGTTATATGGTGATCTGACATTGATTTCCATATTATTTTATTATATTAAGTGGCAGTTAATTTTGTAGCGGTTAATAACCGTCATAATTTGCAAAGTTAAATGAATTTAACAATTTTTTTAATGGTTAAAAACCCCCATAAATTGCTAGAACAATTTTGATGGGAAGTTGAGCAAAGCCTTGGCACCCCTCATCTTGAATGAGGCTATGTTGTAAGCCATGGCAGCCTCTTCAGCAGTTTGGAATGTGCCAAGCCATATTTTGGCTCCATGATGTGCCGAGTCACCAATTTCAGCAGCGTAGTTCTCCTAAGGGCAGCACCTAACTCCTCTGTGAGTGTGGACATGGTAAATTAAGGATGTGTTTAGGTAAACAACTTAATTAAGTACTTATTCATTAAATATGTCATAAAAGAGATTGTGCCATAAACTTGCTCTAGAATAAACTAAACAAAGTTTATTTTTATGAGCTTCGCTAAGTAGCTTATTTGAAATAAGATAAAAAGAGCTTATAAGAGACATAAGCTAGTCATTTTCATAAGCATAACCTCTTTTTGTTTGGGTAAGATATGACAACACAATTAATGCCAACTCAAAGAAGGACTTGGAATAGCCAAACCTGGAAGAGCATCCTTTATTTGTATTAGAATTCTCTTTTGCAAACTTGATTTGCCAAATTTTCTCTCTAATTTGGTTCTTAATGCTTTCATGAAAGGCCTAAGAAATTGTATCAAATATCTATAGTATTTAGAGAAAATTAAATGCGAAAAACTTTGTAAGGTCTAGTACCTTTTACAAGGGCCTCAATATCTAGTTAATCAAGAGTGGTCACTTTCTGTTTCATGTCTTATCTAAGTAAACCTAAAGCATACCTGTAAAAAGACAACTAGATTAAACTTTATTCAACTTCCAAAAAAAAAAAATCTAGAACAAGCCTTGTTATTGTACCCTATGTTGATTGCAGTTTGCATCTCATCTCTAGTCCATACTCATAACTTGATTTTTCCAGGGCAAGCTTTTTAATACATTTAGAAACATGTTCTTTCATGCAAACATAATAAACTCTATTAACTAGTCAACAACGTGACAAGTGGTGTTAAATAACTTATGTTTTGGGGGTCGACGTCATTTTCTCCTTGATTCAGTCTATTTATGAAGCTTGAGTTCATTTTTTTCCAGAAGAAACATCCATAACATAATGTAAGAAAAATTTTTACTCAACAAGCCAAAGGAAGATGATGCCACAATAATTCCCAATCATAGAGTACTCTTTACAAAATGAAAGCCGCATGACAGAACTTTTGCACTTCTTCACCGCCTTAACGATTTTCATAGTGTCCTAAATATAAGAAACACATGTGGTTGGAATTCAATTTGAACAATTAATGATATTGGTAATAGAAATCCTTGCATGTAAAACAAAATATTAAAAAAAATGATGAATGAAGAAAGTGGCTGAGCCTTCCATGAAGAGGTATGTTTTATTTTTCAAATCCATTGCTAATGCATCTGACACATACACAATATTTTGCAGCTTCTCAATTGATAGCCTTCCATGAAGATTGAGTCCTCCAAGTTGCTCAACATTGAACTTGCTACTTTTTCTAACACAAAATGTACTAAATAGTTGAAGATTCTTTAGTTTTCCCAAAAGCATTGGCACCTTTCTCACTTTGGTATATTTAAAATTCAAGGTAACACAAATTGGAGAGTTTATGCAAATTTTAGGGAAGCTCCTCCAAATTGTGACAAAAGTTCAGCTTCAGTATTAGCAAGTTATAGAGCGAACATGTTGAATCAGGTAGTTTTTCTTATGCTAGTTCCTGAAAGGTCTAATGAATGGAGATGTTCAAGATCACCTACCGAGTCACGAACCTCTCTAAGCTCCGAACAACAATACAAAGATAAGAAGTGTAAGAACATAAACTTGGAGAAAAAATCATGTATTGAAATCTTGAATTTCCGTGGAAACTTATGAAAAATCGTAATCCCACTTCTTGGAATTGGAAAAAATGTATGCAACCTTTTAGCATCAATTAAACTCCCAAAACCGTCAAAATATCTAATGTCTTTGATTGCAAA
The DNA here is from genome assembly GCF_000004515.6 of Glycine max. Taxonomy (NCBI): domain Eukaryota; kingdom Viridiplantae; phylum Streptophyta; class Magnoliopsida; order Fabales; family Fabaceae; genus Glycine; species Glycine max. Next base: position 10,144,773 of record NC_038246.2, on the reverse strand, counting down.
TGAAAAATGACGGGTTGTTTTTGGTATATATTTTTGTTTATCAACTTTCAACCTGAAACATATGTTCCCACAAACATGTTTCGCCAAATTGTTGAAAAGGTCATGCATGGCAAAATGAGCTTCTGATATGCTTGATTGTTCAAAGAAAGACCTCGATAATAGATCATGAAAGTATTGTTTACCAACTTCTTCTAGACTCTTACTATGTAGAGGGCATTGTAGAAATTTTTTAGCTATCCACAACAAAATTAAACACTCCTTATCAAACTCATACTCTTTGGGGAATAAGGCACAAAAAGAAAAGCACCTGTGATGTGTATAAAGAAGGAAGGAGATTTGGTGCAAAATTCTATTAGAAGAGAGGGACACATGGCTCACGATCCAAAAGGTGAGGGAGGAAAGCATAGCACAAGATTGAGGAGGGAGAATATAAGGCTGGAGGATTACACATTTTAGGATTATTCTAAGGTGATTCCTTTTCTCTGTTCTCTACTTCTTCTCTTCTGAGAGCTTGTTTCTTCTCTTTGTTATTCCCTTCTCTCACCTTACCCCTTCCTATCAGGTGATTCTATTGCCAGTAGACGGCTGAGGAGTGTGCCAAGATCATCGTTCTTCCTCTACTTCATTGCCTCGCTGTTTCTGCAGATTATCGTTGATTCTAGTTCTCCGTTCATTGTAATAAACTATTGTTGAATAATTGAATTGTTTCATTGGTTCTTTCATTGTGCTTCCATGGCTGAGAACATGCGTTTGAAGGACTTGCAAACATAAATTCGTACACATTCAGATGATATTCGTTGTCTCGGTCAAATGATGGATATGCGTTACCAAGAGCAAAATGATAAGATGCTTCAGATCCAGAATTCTATGGATCAAATACAGTTAGCGATGAATCTGTTATTGCAAAATTCTTCTCAACCTCCTGGAAGTTCTCCGAATAATGGATCCCCGATGGTACAACCGATTAATGCTTCTTTGCACGTTAAAGAGATCTCACTTGGATTTCCTCACTTCGATGGAACGACGTCAGTGATGGAGTGGATCTTCAAGGCTAAGAAATTTTTCACTAATCATAATACTCCTGATGTGTCTAGAGTGGATATTGCTGCGATGCATTTTGATAAGGATGTAGTGGCATGGTTCCAGATGTCGCAGAAATTATCTCTGGTGTCTACTTGGTTTGAGTTGACTCGTGCTCTAGAGTCTTAATTCGGTCCTTCACCTTTTGATTGTCCAATGGCTAAGCTCTTCAAGCTTCAACAAACAGGTTCGGTATCATATTATTACCTCAAGTTTATGTCTCTAGCTAATAAATTGTTAGGATTAAGTAATGAGGCTCTTCTTTATTGTTTCATTAGTGGTTTAAATCATGATATTAGAAGAGATGTTGTTGCTATGTGCCCTCCTACCTTATTGCGTGCAGTTTCTTTAGCTAAACTTTTTGAAGAAAATGGTCCTATTTCTAAGCGATTTCGAAATTCCTATAGTCACAAAGATTCCCAAATTTCTTCTACCCCAGTCTCTATTAATGCTCAACTTAAAACACAAATTAAATCCAGTATACCTCCGCTTTTACCTACTCCACCAGGCCCTCCAATTCGGTCCTTGAATGTAAAAAGGATTACTCCTGCAGAAATGCAGTTGAGAAGAGAAAAAGGATTGTGTTATTGTTGTGATGAGAAATTCTCTTTTAATCATAAATGTCATAATAGACAATCTTTGCTGTTGCAAATGGAAGATGATAATGAGGATCCTATTAGTACAATTATACCTCAGGGTACTCAAGAAGATGAAATAGTAGAATCTGGAGATCATCATTTGTCTTTCAATGCTTTGAAAGGTGGTAGGGGAGTTGGTACTATTAGGTTCATAGCTTATATTGAAAAGTTACCAGTGACTGTGTTGATTGATGGTGGCAGTTCTGATAATTTTTTGCAGCCAAGGGTGGCCAAGTTTTTGAAATTACCGGTGGAACCAGCTACTTAATTTAAAGTAATGGTTGGTAATGCTGAAGGATTGGTTAAGCAATTGAAGGTACAAGCTCAAGGCAATACTTTTGAGTTACCAGTATTTTTGCTTCCTATTTCTGGTGCTGATCTTATTTTAAGAGCTAGTTGGTTGAAGACTATTGGCTCTCACATTGCTGATTATGATGCTCTGCAATTGAAGTTTTTGTGGAAGGGTAAATTTACTACTTTACAAGGAGATTGTGAATTGGTACATGTGCAAGCTCAATTACATTGTATAAGAAGAATGGTGGCCACTAATTCCATTGCTGAAGTTTATAGTCTATAGTTGATAGAGCCAGATGTTGTTACTAAGTCTATGCTTGACTTACCAGTTACGATGAAGCCTGAATTAGCCTTATTATTGCACACTTACAATGTGGCTTTTGATACTCTTAGCAGCTTACCTCCACAGAGATCCCATGATTACTTTATTCCCTTATTGAGTGGTTCACAACCTGTTAAGGTTAAGCCTTACAGATACCCTCATAGTCAAAAGGAAGAAATTGAGAGATTGGTGTTAGGAATGTTAGATGAAGGCATTATACATCCTAGTAAGAGTCCCTTTTCTTCTCCCATTATATTGGTAAAAGAGAAAGATGGTTCATGAAGGGTGTGTACTGATTATAGGGATCTTAATGCAATTACTATCATGGACAACTTCCTTATTCCTGCTGTGGATGAGTTGATTGATGAGCTTTTTGGAGCTTCCTTCTTTTCTAAATTGGATCTAAGGTCTGGTTATCACCAAATTTTGTTAAATCTGGATGACAGACATAAGACAACATTTAGGACTCATCATGGCCACTATGAGTGGTTGGTTATGCCATTTGGCTTAACCAATGCTCCTGCTACTTTTCAGAGCCTTATGAATGACATTTTTGCTGGAATATTAAGAAAATTTGTATTGGTTTTCTTTGATGATATTCTGGTGTATATTGCTAATTAGAAAGATCATTTATACCATTTGGAAGTGGTTTTAAGTATCCTGAAACAACATCAATTGTTTGCATGGTTTTCTAAATGTTGTTTTGGAGTTCAACAGATTGATTACTTGGGACATACACTATTTGGTTTAGGAGTAGCTATGGAGGGAAATAAATTGGAGGCTATTCAAAAGTGGCCTAAGCCTAGTAATCTAAAATAGTTGAGAGCATTTTTAGGACTCACAGGTTATTATAGGAGGTTTGTCAAGTCTTATTTGCAGCCCCTTTAACTGATTTGTTGAAAAAAGATTCTTTTAAAAGGAGTGTTGCTGCATTAGAAGCATTTCAACAACTCAAAATTGTCATGACATCTGCTCCTGTATTGGTTATTCCTAATTTCAAGGAAATTTTTGTATTGGAGACGGATGCCTCAGGAAGTGGAGTTGGTGCTGTCCTTAGCCAAAATAAGCATCCAATTGCTTATTTTTCTAAGAAATTATCCTTAAGGATGCAGAAGCAGTCTGCTTATATTCGAGAATTCTATGCTATTACTCAGGCTTTGGCAAAATTCAGGCATTATCTTGTGGGTCATAAGTTCATAATCAAAACTTATCAGAAAAGCCTTAAAGAATTGTTAGAATAGAAGTTGCAAACTCCTGAACAACAACAATGGCTTCCTAAGTTCTTGGGGTTTGACTTTACAATTCTGTATAAACCAGGGAAAGAAAATATACCTGTTGATGCTTTATCTAGGAGTTTCATGATGGTTGTATCTACTCCTATACATTCGTGGATTAATAAAGTGATGGATTTGACTCAAACTGATTCTCAATTATCCAAAATTTATCAAAGCTATTTGCAAGGTCAGAATCCATTTTCTGAATATAGTATTCAGAATGGCTTATTTTTGTTTAAAGGAAAAATTGTGTTACCTTGTGATGTTGGGTTCCTTAATCAGATCATGGTGGAATTTCACAATTCTAAGATTGGTGGACATTCTGGAGTTAATAGAACAATAGCTAAACTTGGTGCTCAATTTTATTAGAATGGTATGAGAAGTGATATTAGTAAATTTGTGAGGGAATGTGCCATATGTCAACAAGCTAAAGTTGATCATGTGTTGCCAGTTGGGTTGTTACAGCCTCTTCCCATTCCTCAACAAATATGGGAAGACATAGCAATGGACTTTATTATTCAATTGCCTCCTTCATAAGGATTTGCAACCATTTTTACAGTAGTTGATAGATTGTCCAAAGTTGGGTACTTTATCCTTATGAAGTCTGAGTTTAACAGCAAGGTTGTGGCTGGAGCTTTCATTACCAACATTGTCAAAATTCATGGTTTTCCAAAAACCATTGTTGCTGATAGAGAGAGAATTTTTATCAGCACTTTTTGGCAACAATTATTCAAAGCTCAAGGAACAACATTGGCCATGAGCTCTTCATATCACCCTTAGTTCGATGACCAGACTGAGAATCTTAATAAGACCCTTGAGATGTATCTAAGGTGCTTTGTATTTGAACATCCTAAGAGTTGGGTTACTATGCTACCTTGGGCTCAATTTTGGTATAATACTTCCTTCCACCAAAGCTTAGGTATGACACCATTTCAAGCAGTTTTTGGTAGACCTCCACCAGCGATGATGCACTACGAGGTTGATCCTAAAGATCCTGATCCACTCAAGGATTTATTACAACTACATGATCAAGCTTAAAGGTAATTTACTAAAGGCTCAACAATATATCAAGATGCAAGATGATAAGAAAAGAAGAGATTTGCAATTTAAGGTTGGTGATTTGGTTTTAGTTAAGCTACAACCCTATAGGCAACATTCAGTGGCTTTGAGGAAGAATCAGAAGCTAGGCATGCACTATTTTGGTCTATTTCCAGTGATTGAAAGAATTGGTACTGTTGCATATAAAGTACAACTACCTGAGTCTGCTAAAATACATCCTGTATTTCATATTGCTCTTTTGAAACCATTTCATGGCAAAAGTCCTCCACCATATCTTCCTTTTCCACTCACTTCTAGTGAATTGGGACCAATGCTTTGCCCATGGAAGGTGTTGGATGTTCGAGTTGTCAAACGTTTAAAAGCTACTGTGTCCCAATTGTTGATTCAATGGGAAGCAACTGAAGTTAAGGATGCTACTTAGGAAGACTTGCGGGATATATGTGAATCTTATCCTTAGTTCAACCTTGAGGACAAGGTTGCTTTTGATGAGGAGGGTAATGTAACGTGCATAAAGAAGGAAAGAGATTTGGCGCGAAATTCTGTTAGAAGAGAGGGACACGTGGCTCACGATCCGCAAGGTGAGGGAGGCAAGCGTAGCACAAGATTAAGGAGGCAGAATATAAGGTTGGAGGATTACACGTTTTAGGATTATTCTGAGGTGATTCCCTTTCTCTATTCTCTACTTCTTCTCTTCTGAGAGCTTGTTTCTTCTCTCTGTTATTCCCTTCTCTCACCTTACCCATTCCTCTCAGGTGATATTACTGCCGGTAGACGGCCAAGGAGTGTGCCGAGATCATCATTCTTCCTCTACTTCGTTGCCTCGCTGTTTCTGTAGATTATTGTTGATTCTAGTTCTTTGTTCATTGTAATAAACTGTTGTTGAATAATTGAATTGTTTCAGCACCTCTTGAGATGAGAAGGAAGGTGGTGATAACTCAAAAATAGAGCAGGGATAATTTCACAATCTTCTTTTGTTAAATCCCATATCTTGCTTATCGATACATTTTTCCATTCCAAAATAGATGACTTTGAATGTAAAAGACTTCCAATTGTTTTCAAGGCTAGAGGCAATCCTCTGCACTTTTAAACTATCTTTGTAGCAATCTCCTTCAACTTAGCCTTCAACTGAAGGTGATAATCTTGGAATGCATGTTTTGCAAAAACTTGCTAGCATAAATTTCTTGTAGTTGCTTTAGCTGATGCACTTTACATGACTGCACAGTAGAAGCAACTTTCTCACTGCACGTTGTGACAAGAATTCTACTTCCCTTAGACCCGTAATTTAGAGGAACTTGCACAGCTACTCATTTCTCTTGTTTTTCATTCCAAACATCATCCAAAATGTAAAGAAATCTCTTTCCTACTAATTTTTCTTTTAATCTTCGATGAACTATTTCTAGGTTTCCACCATCATCTTTTAATGTAGTGATTGCCTCAAGAATTGTTCTTGTCACCGTCAAAACATCAAAATCATCTGAAACACAAACCCAAGCTTTGATATCAAATTTAGCCTCCTCCATCCTTGGGTAATTGTATACATGTTGGGTGAGCGTGGTCGTACCCACCCTACCTATGCTCACAATAGAAAATATTAATAGCTAGTTATGACTATGAGTTTCAGATGTGAGCCAATTAAAGATCATTTGTTTCTTATTATCTCTGCCATAAATAACAATTCCAACCACCAAAGAAGTTGATGGCAATTTCTGTGACACTTTACTGCCTGATCCAAAACCAGAATAAGTTTATTCTTTCAAACCAAGAGCATCCTTTTGGCAAGCAAGATATTCTAGTTTGTCAAGGACTTGTTTCATCCCTGAGTCAATTTTCCTGTTAAATGAACTGAAAGTAGCATTGAAGAAATTTGTTGTGGAAGCAATGACTTCCAAGAATTATTTTGACGATGCCAAAGAATTAAGAGTTAAGCAAGTTCCAAAGAATCAGGAGTCAAAAAGCTTCAAGAATCAAGTTTCAAGAATCAAGATTCATGAACAATCAAGATCAAGATTCAAGAATCAAGAGAAGACTCAATCAAGATATGTACTAAAAAAGTTTTTCAAAACATTGAGTAGCACAAGAATTTTTCACAAAATCTTTTACCAAAGAGTTTTACTCTTTGGTAATCGATTACCAGAAAGTAGTAATCGATTACCAGTAGCCAACATTGTTTTCAAAACTGATTTACAAAGCTGTAATCGATTACCATGAGCATGTAATCGATTACCAATGTTTTAAAACGTTAGATTTCAAATTTCAAAAGTCACAATTAGTGATAAAACATTTTCAAATCATTTTAAATTTGTGTAATCGATTACACAATACTTGTAATCGATTACCAGTGTTTCTAAACATTTTGATTTTCAAATTTAAAACAAGAAGAGTCACATCTTTTGATGTGTAATCGATTACCAATTACACTATAATGGTAATCAATTACCAGTGACTGATTTCGAAAAATAAATTACCAAAACTCATAATTCTTAAAGTGACTAGTTTTCTGAAGATTTTTTCAAAAGAGTCACAACCTTTTAAAGTGATTAGTTTTAAAGAAATTGCCAAGAGTTACAAACTTTAACTTGAGTCGTCAAATGACTATAAATATGTGACCATGGCATGAATTTTAATAACTGGTTTTTACAGAAATTTCTGATTCATTTCTCAACTTCTTTCTAAGAGTTTTTGTTCAATACTTTCTCTTCCAAGAAAAGTTCATTGTTCAAAAACTTGTGCTACTCTTCTTCTTCATTCACTTCCTTCTCTTGCCAAAAGATTCAAAAGACTAATTGCCTGAGAATTCTTTTGTTTATTCCCTTCTCCCTCTTGACAAAAGATTTCAAAGGACTAACCGCCTAAGATATCTTCTATTTCTTACAAAAGATTTCAAAGGACTAACCGCCTGAGATATCTTTTTCCCTTTCCCTTTATACAAAAGATTTCAAAGGACTAACTGTCTGAGATATCTTTTGTATCCCCCTCACAAAGAATTCAAGGGACTAATCGCCTAAGAATTCTTTGTCCTAACACATTGGAGGGTACATCCTTGGTGGCACAAGTAGAGGGTACATCTACTTGGGTTGTTATACTGAGAACAAGAGAGAGTACATCTGTTGTAGATCAATTCAAGTGAAGGGTACATCCACTTGGTTGTTCAAAGAGAACAAGGGAGGGTACATCCCTTGTGGATCTTTGGCTTGTAAAGGATTTTACAAGGTTGAAAGAAATATCAAGAACCGTTGGTTGCTTGGGGACTGGATGTAGGCACGGGTTTTTGCCGAACCAATATAAATCTTGTGTTTGTCTTCTTCTTCCCTACACTCTTTAATTTCCTTTGTGTACTTTTAATTGTCGCTTTACTTTTGGTTAAGTTATTGTTCTTTACTTTCTTAACTTAATTGTAAAAGCCTAATTGAATCTAGTAACATTAAGAAGGATAAATTTTAATTAGTCAAGGCACATTAATAATTAATTCAACCCCCCTTCTTAATTATTCAGAGGCCACTTGATCCAACAAGTGGTATCAGAACAGGTTTCTTGAGAAAAGTTTCACAACTTCAAGATTCATGGCCTCCTCAAATTCTCTGTTTCCTAAGGGAAACTCCATCCATAGGCCACCTATCTTTAATGGTGAGGGTTACCACTGTTGGAAAACTTGAATGCAAATCTTTATTGAAGCCATAGATTTAAACATTTGGGAAGCAATAGAAATAGGACCTTATGTACCCACCATAGTAGATGCAAGCACTAGCACAACAACAGAAAAACCTAGAGATAAATGGACTGAAGAAGATAGAAGAAGAATCCAATATAATCTTAAAGCCAAAAACATTATTACTTGCCTTAGGAATAGATGAATATTTTACAGTGTCAAACTGTTCAAATGAAAAGGAGATGTGGGATACTCTCCAACTTACACATGAAGGCACCACTGATGTGAAAAGATCTAGAGTCAATACTCTTTCACATGAATATGAATTATTTAGGATGAACACTAATGAGAACATCCAAAGCATGCAGAAAAGATTCACACACATAGTCAGTCACCTTGCCTCCTTAGGAAGAACCTTTCCAAATGAAGATTTAATCAATAAAGTTTTGAGATGCTTAAGTAGGGATTGACAGCCCAAGGTAAGTGCCATTTCTGAAAGTAAAGATCTTTCCTCTATGTCTCTTGCCACTCTTTTTGGCAAATTGCAGGAACATGAAATGGAACTTCAACGTCTCAACCAAAATGAAGAGACCAACAAAAGGAAAAGAAGCATAGCACTCAAAGCCTCATCCTCAATGCAAGAAGAAGAAGAAGAAGAAGAAGAAGAAGAAGAATCTGATGATGAAGAAGACTTCTCACTCTTTGTGAAGAAGTTTCATAAATTCGTCAAAAATAGAAGAATGGAGAGAAGCCATAACTTCAACAATGGGAAGAGATCCCAAGAATTTTCTCCTACACTTAAATGCTATAAGTGTAATCAACCCGGTCACATAAAGACACATTGCCCCTCAAATGAATCATGGCCTGGGAAGAAAAGCTATAAAGAAAGAAAATCCAAGAAGACGTATATTGCTTGGGATGACTCATTTGATGGTTTGGAGAAGGAGATCAACCTTCTATCCAAGGACTATGAAAGTGATGAGAACATCTCTCAAGAAGTTTAAGCAAGAAAAACGAAAGTCTGACTTCCATCTTTAAAGATCTAAGCACTTAAATCATGAAAAAGGTAACATCAAAATCATTCTCTTTTAAATTAAGTGGGTTGAAATTTTCTTCAAAATTAACTTGATATATGATGACTAACAAAATTTCATTTGTTTGTCTTGATTTTATGCTATTATGAATATTTGCTTATATGTTTGATTGAGTTATTTTTTTTTTCTCAAAGCATGAAGTTTTTTTTAAACAAATATTTGATGATGTCTATGATTCTTGCATGAATTTTAGTATGATATGTGAATTACTTGCTTAAAAAATCATTCATAAAGTTTTTCAAAAATCTATCATGTTATATATATTTATTTTCATATAAGAGTTTTTAGATATATAGTATTTTGACCCCCTTTCAAATCCTTTCACCATAAGAATTCAGTCAGCAATTAGTTCTGCCAAAATGCTCTCTAGTAATCGATTACCACAATGTGTAATCGATTACAGCGAGGTAGGATAAGTGTAATCGATTACAACACATCCCTACTGCTTATAAATACAAATTTCAGAATTGATGAAACTGCAACTTCGTCTCTCTCGCGAAACCCTCATTCCCAAATTTTCTTTCTGCCATAACTTACTCATTTCTTATCCAAATCACGTCCCACAAAGCCTAAAATTCTTCTTTTTTCATCCTCTTTCATTTCAATCAATTGAAATTCTGAATAAGTCTCTCAAATGGCAGAACCATCAAAGAAGCGCAAGGGTTCTTTGAGTAGAAGCCAATGGCACTCTGAGGCTCAGGATACTCCAATTCCTTCCTCCATTTCCTCATCCTCATTGTTCTCATAGGAAGAACAACATACACAGTACACAAAACTCTTCTCCTCTCGTTCCATCATTGACCCTAAGTTCATAGATATAGATTTCTTTTCTGATGAGAGTTTCGAATGCATTCAAGAATTTCAAAACTCAAATCCCATTCCCTTTATGTCTTTAAAACTGCCTGTGTATTCTGAATTGGTAAAAGCTTTTTATTCTAACCTTGAAATTCAAGAAAGTACCTTGATTTCTGAGGTCTATGGGATAAAGATGGTCATTGACCAATCCCTCTTCTATGATTTGACCCAATTGTCTAGCAAAGGTGTACCATTTGAAGGAACACTGAATGATGATTGGAAATTTGATTTTTCTGTGCATGATGCCCGTCGATTGGTTTGCACCAACCAAGCGGATATGACCGGAAGGCTACTTGCCGGTTCATTGGCTCTTGAAATCTGCATCCTCCATTATCTAATTGTCTGTATCTTACTCCCTAGATCTTCAAACCTTGCACAAGTTTCTGAAGAAGATCTAATAGTCATGTGGGCCTTTCATACTGGCCGAAAAATTGATTGGGCACATCTAGTCCGGTATCGCATGCATAAGGCATTGCGATTAAATGCTCCTTTACCCTATCCACACTTAGTTACTTTGTTTCTTCAACATTTTAACATCCCTCTAGATTCTGAACCTTATGTTCCAATCAAGAGATCTTTCTTGATCGGTGCTGTTGTGGTTACCTCCTTTGGTTACTGCAAAGAGTGTGATGGCTCTTTGGTAAAAAAGGGTGTTCAACCAAATGATGATGAAGGACACTTACCGGTTGAAGGGGACTCTTCTTTCCTTCAGAGTATTTTGGACAGGTTTGATGGACTTCAAACCTATGTTGGTGAGAGGTTTGACTCCTTGTAACGTCAAGTGGACACATGATTCGAGGAGATGAACTAAAGGATTGCAAAGGTTGAAGAAGATGTCACCATTATTTGCAACTGCCTTGATTTACCTCCACCACCACCATCAGTTTAGACATTACTATTATTATTAGTATTTTGATTTCTAGTCGTGTATTTGGCTATATTATTATGACATTTGAACACTTAGTATTTCTTTTAATATTTACTTAGAATGACTGAACTTGATGTTTATGGTTTGTGATATATGACTAAGTGGTTTGCATTTCAATTTGTTTTATTCAAATTATGCTTTATGTATGTTTTAGAATCATTTATGTTTGTTTTACAAATTATGCTTTGTGTATGTTTAAATTATTCATGTTTTACGTACTTTGGCCTTTTTGATGTTGCCAAAGGGGGAGAGAAAAATGGGTATTTTAGAAATCAATATATTATATTTTCAAAGCTTTAAAATTAAGCATAAATTCAAAAAGAAAGGGGGAGAAAGAGATGAGTGAACGGTAGAACAAAACTTGTATGTATTCTCTTGATTTCAGGATTGTCATCATAAAAAAGGAGGAGATTGTGGAACCAATGACTTCCAAGAATTATTTTGATGATGCCAAAGAATCAAGAGTTAAGCAAGTTCCAAAGAATCAGGAGTCAAAAAGCTTCAAGAATCAAGTTTCAAAGAATCAAGATTCAAGAACTATCAAGTTTCAAGATTCAAGAACAATCAAGTTTCAAGAATCAAGATTCAAGAACAATCAAGATCAAGATTCAAGACTCAAGATTCAAGAATCAAGAGAAGACTCAATCAAGATAAGTACTAAAAAAGTTTTTCAAAACATTGAGCAGCACAAGAATTTTTCACAAAATCTTTTACCAAAGAGTTTTACTCTCTAGTAATCAATTACCAGAAAGTAGTAATCGATTACTAGTAGCCAACATTGTTTTCAAAACTGATTTACAAAGCTGTAATCAATTACCATGAGCATGTAATCGATTACCAATGTTTTAAAACGTTAGATTTCAAATTTCAAGTCACAATTAGTGATAAAACATTTTCAAATCATTTTAAACTTATGTAATCGATTACACAATACTTGTAATCGATTACCAGTGTTTCTAAACGTTTTGATTTTCAAATTTAAAACATGAAGAGTCACATCTTTTGATGTGTAATCGATTACCAATTACACTATAATGGTAATCAATTACCAGTGACTGATTTCGAAAAATAAATTACCAAAACTCACAATTCTTAAAGTGACTAGTTTTCTGAAGATTTTTTCAAAAGAGTCAACCTTTTAAAGTGATTAGTTTTAAAGAAATTGCCAAGAGTTACAAACTTTAACTTGAGTCGCCAAATGACTATAAATATGTGACCATGGCATGAATTTCAATAACTGGTTTTTACAGAAATTTCTGATTCATTTCTCTACTTCTTTCTAAGAGTTTTTGTTCAATACTTTCTCTTCCAAGAAAAGTTCATTGTTCAAAAACTTGTGCTACTCTTCTTCTTCATTCACTTCTTTCTCTTGCCAAAAGATTCAAAAGACTAATTGCCCGAGAATTTTTTTGTTTCTTCCCTTCTCCCTTTTGACAAAAGATTTCAAAGGACTAACCTCCTGAGATATCTTTTGTATCCCCTTCACAGAGAATTCAAGGGACTAACCGCCTAAGAATTCTTTGTCCTAACACATTGGAGGGTACATCCTTTGTGGCACAAGTAGAGGGTACATATACTTGGGTTGTTATATTGAGAACAAAAGAGGGTACATCTGTTGTGGATCAGTTCAAGTGGAGGGTACATCCACTTGGTTGTTCAAAGAGAACAAGAGAGGGTACATCCCTTGTGGATCTTTGGCTTGTAAAGGATTTTACAAGGTTGAAAGAAATCTCAAGAACCGTTGGTTGCTTGGGGACTGGATGTAGGCACGGGTTTTTGCCGAACCAGTATAAATCTTATGTTTGACTTCTTCTTCCCTACACTCTTTAATTTCCACTGTGTACTTTTAATTGCCACTTTACTTTTGGTTAAGTTATTGTTCTTTACTTTCTTAACTTAATTGTAAAAGCCTAATTGAATCTAGTAACATTAAGAAGGATAAATTTTAATTAGTCAAGGCACATTAATAATTAATTCAACCCCTCCTTCTTAATTATTCAGAGGCCACTTGATCCAACATTTGTTACCTTGAAAGTAAAGGTTTGAAATTCAGATTCCACTTGGCATTTGGAGAGTTCATAGTCTATTTCATCCAATAGATCCTCTGTGTCAAACACGACATCTTTGGCAGCGATATGCCATCCTCTTACACGCGGATCTCTGAACTTCTTTTGTTCTGCATCATCAACTAGAGCTTCAATGGACAGCAGCATCTCATCAAGTTTTCTTCCATGAAAGTCCATAACAGTGTAGCCTGTCAACTGCAGCCTGAAGGAAAACAGAAAGAAATGCACCAACAATCAATTCTGCAGCCATGGTATGATTAGGAAAGAGAGCAAGTGAATGAATGAAAATGAGTAATTTAAAGTTAAACAGTGCAATGTAGTAGGTTACTATACTGATGAAATGAGTAATAAGCTATTTTAGGAAGGATGAATTTACTTTAAGGATAGTGAAACATCTTTTAATTTCTTTGATGGCCACTCAACTCAATTAATAACTTCTGAGTCTTATTCACAAAACAAATATCCTCACAAATTTATTCCAAAATGATTCACTGCCTGTGACTCCATGCATTCACACATTCACCAAGTTGTAAATTGTGGTCATTAGATTTTGAATGGATGGTTCAAATTTTGGATACATATTTTAAGTTTGATTTACTGATATAAAATATGAGCAGTTAGATTTTCATTCAAATCATGACTGTAGGAAATGTGTATCCAAAGAAGCTTGATGGCCTCAGTCAAGCAATAATTGTTGAGTATTTTTATATATTAAACACAAACATACAAAGCTGTATTCTATGAGTGAATGTCTGACAATGATTAAGCTGAGGGTAGCTCTTGGGGGTAGTAATTAAACCTTATTTTTAAGAAGCAATATAAAAAAGAAGGTGTCTTATTTCTTAAATACTTGCCATCTGGATGTTCAAACAATACTATAATAGAATAAACAAATCTCAGTTGTGTACTTCCCCCAAGCGTAGTGCCTAACTCCTGTGAGTGTGGACATGGTTGGTTAAGGATGTGTTAAGGTAAATAACTCATTAAGTACTTATTAAAAAATTATTACTATTACATAAGAACTTGTGCTATAAATTTGATGATGATACTAATTAGAATATGCTAAAAGAGTTTATTTTATAAGTTTCACTACATTGCTTAATAAGATAAAAAGGTGTTTATAGGAGACAAAAGCAAATTTCATAAGCTCAAATAAACTCCTTATAAGCTCTTCCAAATACTTCCCCTAGTTAAATTAAATATTCTCTTTAATGTCTTCATTTATTATGGACATAATATAAATCTTTTTAAGGACATGTAAAATCATGGCCCAAATAGGTATAATCAAATGTACCTTTAGACCTACATTCCTTCAAAATCGCTAATGCCAACATCATATTTGCCCCTTCACTGATGGATAATGTTGTCTGCCCTGTTCCTAATTTCGCCAATCTTGTAACCTGCATATTTTTTGGGCTGATGTTAATGTGATTATAAAGTTTTGAAACCACATGCAATGTCTAATTGTCTATATATATACAAGGAATTTCTATTATTTAGATGCAAATGTAACACCCTATTTTTCGTAAAATAAATAAAAAGAGAGAAAAATAATTTTTGTTAATTAAAATAAGGGTTTCATAGTACTAGAAAATAAATACAGTAAAATGATGTTTAAAAAAATAAATGAATGTTGTAATTGGTTATTTATTTAATGAAATAGTAAAATATAGTTAATTTTATAAAATAATAAAATAAAAATAGAGTAAATAATAGGCTTAGAGTACCTAGCTATAAATAGAGACATATTGTATTATTTACCATATGTTTCTACGCTATCTCTTTCTCTCAAATTCGTTCTTCCTTTCTTCTCTCCCAAAACCTTCTCTTTTTTCCACATACGCCCAAATCTATCACAGTAAAATTACGATCGTTGACTCATTAACCATTGGATTATTGTTAAATTTGGATACCACCTTTGGAACTTATTCTCGCACATTCTCATCGTTGGAATTTATGAAATAGTGTCGGTAGAGAGAGAAATCTTCCTCACACGGAGATAGTGAAATTGATGCTCCAATCCCTTCTCTCTAATGCTTGAAAACTCTAGTAGATCAACCAAAGAAAAAATTGCTAGAGATGCCGCTATCACTGTTGAACTACACATGTGAGTCCACTTAGGGGTAAGGGATGAGTTTATCACAATTGGGGTTAGAGTGAACATGTGTAAGGACCCTTAAAGGATCAAATTGGAGTTAATTTTGAGGTGTTTCATTCGTTTTAATTTTTCCTATACAATGATAACTATGAATTGCTCGTGTTTAACGGGTCAATTAATGCCTTGATGTGAATTGGATGATTTAATTGAGTGTTTGGCTTTGAATGTTAGAAACCTAGAAATTTGGGAATTCTTGATTCTTGCATGTGTTCTTGAAATTGATTGAAGGGTTTTGTTCCCCATGATGTGATCACATGTTTTGTGTTATTCGTTTTGAATTTGAGTGTGTTTGGAGGTTTGAATTGTTCCTCTTTTGCTTCACGAAATTAAGGTTTTAAGCGAAGCACAATCGTGCTTGATGAGAGCACACTCATGCTTAGTGAAAATCAGTTGTTTAAAGCTTCTGCTATTTTCCTGACAATGTGAATTAACTTGTAGCCTAAAAATGACTAAGAAAATGATTGAATTAGGTTTTGTGATCTTCATGAAAGTTGTAGCCCTTTTAAATGAGGGGGGGGGGGGGTGAATTAAGTCTTAAAATTTTTTTGACTAACAAGTTTTAATCCCCTTTTAAATGATATATGATAGATTTAGAATGTAGAAGAAGAAGCAGTAATCAATTTAACAATGTTCTTTAAATGTGCAAGACAAAGTAAATTGCAATAAAATAAACGAGATAAGGGAAGAGAGAATTGCAAACTCGATTTATACTGGTTCGGCCACTTCCCGTGCCTACGTCCAGTCTTCAAGTAACCCACTTGAGATTTTCCACTATCCTTGTAAATCCTTTACAATCTTTGAACACACCTTGGGATCCCTCACCCTTGTGTTCGAGTTTTTCACACACCAAGAGACAAACAATCTCTTGATTACAACTGAGTTTTATAAGATGAACAAAATGATTTCTCTCTTTTAGAGCAGATGATACAACTTCAAGTTCCTAACACACACACACACAGGCCCATTGTGCTTGTTCAAACCAGTTTGAAGAGATGTGTCTTTCCAAAAGATTTTCTGAAACTTTTTCATGTAGAAGCAAAGCTTCATGGTGAATCAAAGGTATTTTGATGATAACAATGATGACAACAAAAGATGATGACAAAGGTGATGACAAAAAGCTCAAAGATCAATCAAAGAAAAACTCAAGTGAATCAAAGATCAATCAAAGAACAACTCAAGTAATCAAGAACAATTCAAGAGTTCAAGATAAGAATCAAGAAGAATTCAAGACTCAAGAAGAAAGTTTAGAGTCAAGAATCAAGATTCAAGATTCAAGAATCAAGAGAAGGCTTAATCAAGATAAGTATGAAAAGTTTTTCTCAAAAATTGAGTAGCACATGATTTTTCTCAAAACATGTTTACCAAAGAGTTTTTACTCTTTGGTAATCGATTACCAGATTGTTGTAATCGATTACCAGTAGCAAAATGGATTTGAAAAAGTTTTCAAATTGAATTTTTAACGTTCCAATTAATTTCAAAAAGTTGTAATCAATTACAATGTTTTGGTAATCGATTACCAGTGCCTTTGAACGTTGAAATTCAAATTCAAATGTTCAGAGTCACATCCTTTCACATAAAAGCTTTGTGTAATCGATTACACTAATTTGGTAATCGATTACCAGTGACTGTTTCTGAATAAATCAAAAGATGTAACTCTTCAAATGGTTTTTGACTTTTTCAAATTGATTTTAAGTTTTTCTATAAGTTATAACTCTTCTAAATGGTCTTCTTGACTAGACATGAAGAGTCTATAAAAGAAAGGCTTTGTTTTGCATTTTTAATTCATTCTTTCAATCTTGAATACTTTTCCAATCAATCTCTTACAATCCTTTACAATCCTTGAATCTCTTTGAACTTTTTCTTCTTCTTTGTACCAAAAGCTTTCTGAAGTTTTCTGGTTTTCCAAACCTTGAAAACTTGTGCTATTCATCTTTTTCATTCTCTTCTCCCTTTGCCAAAAAGAATTCGCCAAGGATTAACCGCCTGAATTCTTTTTGTGTCTCTCTTCTCCCTTTTCCAAAAGAACAAAGGACTAACCACCTGAGAATTCTTTTGTATCCCCATTCATAAAGTATCAAAGGTTTAATAGCCTGAGATCTTTGTCTTAACACATTGGAGGGTACATCCTTTGTCGTACAAGTAGAGGGTACTTCTACTTGGGTTTGACTGAGAACAAGAGAGGGTACATCTCTTGTGGATCAATTCTAGTAGAGGGTACATCCACTAGGTTCAAAGAGAACAAAGGAGGGTACATCCCTTGTGGATCTTTGCTTGTAAAAGGATTTTTACAAGGTTGAAAGAAATCTCAAGGACTGCAGGTCGCTTGGGGACTGGATGTAGGCACGGGTTGTTGCCGGACCAATATAAAAACTCTTGTGTGTTTGTCTCCTTCTTCCCTACTTTATTTACTTTCCGCTGTGCATTTAATTTCCGCGTTTACTTTCTGTTAAGTTTCTCTTCTACTCCTCATTCTCTTAACAATTTAGTAAAAGCCTTAAGAAGAGTAATTTTTTAATTAGTAAAGGTTTAGGAATAATTAATTCAACCCCCCCTTCTTAATTATTCTGAGGCCACTCGATCCAACATTTCATTGGTAATCGATTACATGACTTTGGTAATCGATTTCACAGTCTTATCTTTGAAAGGCTATGACTTTTCAATAGTTTTTCTGAAATCTCTTACTGGTAATTGATTACCTGACTCTTGTAATCGATTACACAGATCAAAATTCAAATAATTTTGTGCGTTGGTTCATCGGTTCAAAATTTTCAATAAGCCATTTTCATAAACTCTCTGGTAATCGATTACCAGTTCAAAAAGAGATTTCTAAACTGATTTAACTTTAATAATAGAATTTTGACAGTAAAGATTTTGAGGCCAAACTATAGCAATCAAATTGAGATTCTTTTAACAAATTTACTAAGTCCTTATCTTAGATTTTCTTGATCTTGTTCTTTGACTTGATTCAATCCATGATCATCAAGTAAACTTTTGGCATCATCAAAACTTGCATGATATACATTTACATTCTCCCCCTTTTTGATGATGACAACCATCTGTAGGTAAGGAGCAAAGAGAGAAATAATAATATCCATTTGTGTCGTTCACTCCCCCTTGATTTTTCAGTGATTGCTTATATGAAAAAGTTTAGGATTTGATGAAAAATTTATATATAATTTTTTTTCAATACTTTAGACAGAAAAATGGATAATGAGTCTTTTATAATTCTCCTTACCATCTATCTCTCCCCCTTTGGTAACATCAAAAACAAATTAAGAGCAGAGAGAAGAAAAGATATTATCATTCAGAGTACCATCCAAGCAGAATAATAGTAAGCAATAAGTCTAAAAGTCTAAAGTACTAAATATCCTAATGTAACTTAAATGAGTATGAAAGTTTAATAATTATTATAAATAATTGTAATGTTAAGGATCGGTTGGAAGATCAAAGCAACGGCGGATAAATCCCATGTCATCCTCAAGAAGAGTGATGCGAAAATCCATGAAATCAAACCTTTCGCCAACAAAAGCATGAAGATCCCAAATCTCATTGAGAACATCATTCAGTAAAGCAGAGGAAGGATTCCTAGGTGGTGGAGATGGAGTGCGTTTGTCGGGAGCATTTGCCTGATAATCTTGTCTGCGAACCCATTGTCCATCAAGATCTTTCTTATAACCAAAAGAAGCAACTACAATGGCTCCTATTGTAAATGAACGCTTAACCTTGACAGATTAGTAAGAGGGAATTTGAAGTGCTTCAAAAACAGAGTAATCAGATGGGGATATGGTAGAAGAGCATTTGCACGTAATGCCTTGTGCATACGATAACGAACAAGATGTGCCTAGCCAATTTGGCGTCCAGTTTGCTGTGCCCACATCAAAATTAAGTCTTCCTTATTGGCTTGAGCAAGGTTAGTAGAACGAGGAAGCAACAAACAATAGAGAATGTAATGCATGATACAACATTCAAAAGTAAAGGATCCAACAAGTAAGCGACTAGACATATCAGCATTTGCAACACAAACCATTTTACGAGCATCAAGGCTAGAATAAATTGGTTTCCAATCATAAACTAAAGTTCCTTCAAAAGGCACACCTTGACTGCTCAGTTTGGTTAGGGAGTAAAATAGGGATTGATCAACAACAATTGGTATTTTGTTCACTTCAGAAAATATCACTCCTTCATGAATTTCCAAGTTGTTATAAAACACTCGAACCAATTCAGGGTAATAGGGAAATTTCTTAGTCATGAAATCCACTAGTTCAAAATTTTGAAACACTTGATAGCAATCAAAGTTTTCTCCCTCAAAGAATTCAAAGTCAAGGTATTTAGGGTCAATAATATCATGATTTGAGAATGATGAGTAATACGTCTCACATTGGACATCAGTGGAAAATAGAGTGAGAGAGCGCGGTGAGGAAAGAAATGAATTGGGTGGTGACGGAGGGTCACTGGAAGAACCGTGGCAATGGTGGCCGACAGTGGTGGTGGAGGATGATGAGCCCTTGTGCCTCTTTGACGATTCTGCCATTTGGTGAAGTTTCTAAAAATTTCAATCGGTGGGTTTTGTAAAGGATTCAAAGAGAAGAATTTCGCACTTTGTTTGAAACGATTTGGTGAAGAAATGAAGAAGATATGAGGATTTGATGTTTTTAGGGTGTGGGGTGCCATTAGAGAGAGATGGAAGATGAGTGTTGTGAACTTAGAGAGAGAGAAAAGTCATATTTAAAGACAGGGATGACTGGTAATTGGTTACATACCATTGTAATCGATTACAAGCATTATAATGTAATTGCTAATTGTCTGGTAATCGATTACATATCTATTATACTTGATTACATGCTCAAGAAATAACAGACTAACCCTCTAGTAATCGATTACAACCTTATGTTTCAATGGTAATCGATTATGAACCTATGGTAATCAATTACACCATTATTGTTTCCTAGTAATCTTTTATAAACTTAATGTAATTGATTACATTCCCTCAAATCATTAAATACATAAAGAGGAAAATATTATATATAATTTTATAGGCTAGGAATCTAAGTCAGATTGGTCAATAATCCTTAATTCTCGTCTAATGGTAAAGAAACTTTCTTTGGGTAGAGGTTTTGTAACGATATTGGCCAATTGATTTTTTGTTTTAACAAACTCTAGTACACAATCACCCTTTTGAACATGATCTCTAAGGAAGTGATGCCTAATTTCAATGTGTTTTGTTCTAGAGTGCAAAATAGGATTTTTGGATAGGTTGATTGCACTCTTATTGTCACACCGAATAGGAATTTGATCAAGCATTAAACCATAATCAGAGAGTTGATGTCTCATCCATAGGTTTTGTGCACAACAACTTCTAGCAGAAATATATTCCGCTTCTACAGTTGATAAGGCAACACCATTTTGCTTTTTGCTATGACATAATACTAGTGCGGAACCAATACAGTGGCAAGTCCCACTAGTGCTTTTTCTATCAGTTTTACATCCAACAAAGTCAAAATTAGAGTATCCTACTAAGTTATAAGAAGAATTCTTAGGATACCATAAGACTAGATTTATAGTGCCCAATAAATATCTCATTATTCTTTTGACGACACTTAAGTGAGATTTTTTGGGATTGGCTTGATATCTAGCACACATGCAAACACTAAACATAATATCCGGTCTACCCATTAATAAATAAAGAAGAGATCCGATCATATCTCCATATTTCTTTATATCTGTTGATTAACCAACTTCATCCTTATCCAAGTAGCAAGCAGTGCTCATAGGGGTGACCATTTGTTTAGCATTTTCCATTCCAAACCTCTTAAACAATTCTTTGCAATACTTTGCTTGACTAATAAAGATTCCATTTTTGGTTTGTTTTATTTGTAGTCCAAGAAAGAAATTCAACTCACCCATCATGGACATTTCAAATTCACTTTGCATATCATTAGAGAATTCTTTGCATAAGGAATCATTAGTAGCTCCAAAGATTATATCATCTACATATATTTGAACTAGGAGAATATCATGCATTTTTCTTTTAATGAAAAGTGTGGTATCAACCTTTCCTCTTGTAAAGACCTTTTCTAAAAGAAATTTGCTTAATTGTTCATACCAAGCCCTAAGGTCTTGTTTTAAACCATATAGAGCCTTCTTCAATTTAAAAACATGATTGGGCAAATCTGAATTTTCAAATCCAGGAGGTTGATCAACATACACTTCTTGAATAAATCCATTTAAAAATGCACTTTTAACATCCATTTGATAAATTTTGAAATCCATTATTGATGCAAAGGCAAGTAACATTCTAATAGCTTCTAGTCTACTTATAGGAGCATAAGTTTCTTCATAATCTATTCCTTCCTCTTGGTTATATCCTTTAGTCACTAATCTAGCCTTATTTCTAATGACTATTCCATGTTCATCCAATTTATTTCTAAATACCCATTTAGTTCCAATAATTGGGTGATCATTAGGTCTATCAACTAATCCTCATATTTGATTTCTTTCAAATTGATTTAATTCTTCTTACATAGAAATAATCCAATGTTCATCGATTATGGCTTCATTTATGTTTTTAGGTTCAATTAAAGAGACAAAAGCCATGTTATTGCATGCATCTTTAAGAGAGTGTCGAGTTGTTACTCCTTTTGAGATGTCACCTATGATATTATCAAGAGGGTGATACCCTGAAGTTCTCCACTCCCTTGGAAGATCACATTTATTTGATTTTCTTTGGATTGAGAATCTCTACTATTTCCATCTTCTTTGTCTTTGTGGACTTCTTCATGAATATGCGTATCTTCTAAAATATCTATAATATCATCAAGTATATCCTTTCTTGGCCTAAGAGTTAGTCTCATCAAAAGCAACATGAATTGATTCTTCAATAGTCACAGTTCTTTTATTATATATTCTAAAAGTTTTACTATTCAAAGAATAACCAAGAAATATACCTTCATCCGACTTTGCATCAAACTTGCCCAAGTTGTCTTTTCCATTATTTAACACAAAGCATTTACATCCGAAAATATGAAGATGGGAAATATTTGGTTTTGTCCCCTTATATAGTTCATATGGTGTTTTATTTAAAATAGGTCTAATTAATGCTCTATTCATTATATAACATGTAGTATTAACAGCCTCGACCCAAATGTATTTAGGAAGATTTGTATCGTTAAGCATGATTCTTCCTAATTCTTCTAATGATCTATTCTTCCTTTCAACTACTCCATTTTGTTGAGAGGTTCTAGTTGTAGAAAAATTATGTTCTATTCCATTTTCATCACAAAATAATTCAAAGTCTTTATTCTCAAATTCTCCTCCATGATCACTTCTAATGGATGCAATGTTGAGATTTTTCTTATTTTGAATGATTTTGGAAAGTTTCTTAAAATCATGAAATGCATCTCTTTTGTGATCAAGAAATAGAGTCCATGTAAATCTAGAATAATCATCTACCATGACAAGAGCATAATAATTTCCACCAAAGCTCATAGTTCTAGAAGGACCAAAGAGATCCATGTGCAAAAGCTGTAAGGGTCGAGTGGTTGAAACAACATTCTTTAGTTTGAAACAAACCCTTACTTATTTTCCCTTTTGACATGCACCATACAATCTATCTTTTTCAAATTTGAGTTTTGGCAAGCCAATTACTAAATCTTTTGAAATTAATTTATTTAAGTGTTCCATATTTATATGAGCAATTCTCCTATGCCACAACCATGATTCATCCTCTTTACTTAGAAAGCATTGAGCATGATTTGGGGTTCTATCTAGATTTATCATGTACACATTATTAGTCCTATGTCCTACATATTTTATTTTTCTGTCATATTTACTTTCAACAAAGCAGTTATAAGGATCAAATAACACCCAAAAGCCTTTATGACATAGTTGACTAACACTTAATAAACTATGCTTAAGACCATCAACAAGTAAAATATTTTCTATGGAGGTAGAGGGATTCATACTTATTTTTCCAACTCCAAGAATTTTACCTTTGATGCATCTCCCGTCATGTGTTTGGAGCAACCAATATCAATGTACCAACTTTGATTCAATGAGTCCTTTAATCATATAATCATATTTTTGATTTAGGTACCCAAATTTTCTTGGGTCCTTGAATGTTAGTTTTGACTAAAGATCCTTTTGGAACCTATACCATTTTTCCAATGTTATTATCATTCTTCCTAATATAACATGTTTAGGCACTATGACCTTTCTTACCACAGTGAAAGCAAGTTAAGAGGGGAGACCTAGTCATTTGAGTAGAGGCAAAGAAATTTCTGTACAATTTTTGTTGATTTTCAGGATTATACCCTAATCCAACCTTGTCAAAGACAAGTCTTTTTCTTCCTAATATAATATCTAAGTTATTTTTACCAAGAGTAAATTTGGCAAGAGCATTTTTTAAATCTAAAATTTCTTCTTTAAAATTATTACAACATTCACATGAATGAGATGCTTTATTGTTTTCTTGTATCAAGCATTTTGTAGAAGGTTGGTTTTTATCTATTGATTTTAATGTTTTAACTTCAGATGTAAGATTTTCTAACTCTTCATTCAATTTCAAAATTTCCTTTTCTAAATTTTGAAATGGTTTTCTTATAAAATGAAACTAATTTGGCAAGTTTAGTAGATTCTTTATGCAAATCATTAAATGCATCTTGAAGTTCATCAAAAGAAATAGATAAATCATAGTTAGAAGATGTTAGCTCTTCTTCACTTTCATAGTCTTTGGCCATGGGGCTTAGATTTATGATTTCGTTTACTGAATCACTTGATGAATCCATGTCATTATCGTAGAAGCAAAGCTTCATGATGAATCAAGAATGATTCAAAGATGTTTTGATGATAACAATAATGATAACAAAAGATGATGACAAAGGTGATGACAAAAAGCTCAAAGGTCAATCAAAGAATGAGTTCAAAATGTTCAAGATGGAATCAAGAACAATTCAAGACTCAAGAGGAAAAGTTGAAGAACACTTCAAGATTTAAGAGGAAAGTTGAATTCATGAATCAAGATTCAAGAGATCAAGATTTCAAGAATCAAGATTCAAGAGATCAAGATTCAAGACTCAAGATTCAAGAATCAAGAGAAGGCTTAATCAAGATAAGTATGAAAAGGTTTTCTCAAAAATTGAGTAGCACATGGTTTTTCTCAAAAACATGTTTACCAAAGAGTTTTTATTCTCTGGCAATCGATTACCAGATTGCTGTAATCGATTACCAGTAGCAAAATGTTTTTGAAAAAGTTTTCAAATTGAATTTACAACGTTCCAATTAATTTCAAAAAGTTGTAATCGATTACAATGTTTTGGTAATCGATTACCAGTGCCTTTGAATGTTGAAATTCAAATTCAAATGTTCAGAGTCACATCCTTTCACATAAAAGCCTTGTGTAATCGATTACACTGATTTGGTAATCGATTACCAATGATTGTTTCTGAATAAATCAAAAGATGTAACTCTTCAAAAGGTTTTTGACTTTTTCAAATTGGTTTTAAGTTTTTCTAAAAGTTATAACTCTTCTAAATGGTCCTCTTGGCCAGACATGAAGAGTCTATAAAAGCAAGGCTTTGATTTGCTTTTCAAGACAATTATTCAATCAATCTTTTACAAGCCCTGAATATCTTTGAACTTTTTCTTCTTCCTTGTGCCAAAAGCTTTCCAAAGTTTTCTGAACCTTGAAAACTTGTGCTATTCATCTTTTCATTCTCTTCTCCCTTTGCCAAAAAGAATTCGCCAAGGACTAACCGCCTGAATTCTTTTTGTGTCTCTCTTCTCCCTTTTCCAAAAGAGCGAAGGACCAACCGCCTGAATTCTTTTGTGTCTCCCTTCTCCCTTGTCAAAGAATTCAAAACGACACAGTCTGAGAATTCTTTTGATTCTTCCCATTCCCTAATACAAAAGTGTTCAAAGGACTAACCGCCTGAGAATTCTTTTGTATCCCCATTCAAAAAGTATCAAAGGTTTAACCGCCTGAGATCTTTGTCTTAACACATTGGAGGGTACATCTTTTGTGGTACAAGTAGAGAGTACATCTACTTGGGTTTGACTGAGAACAAGAGAGGGTACATCTCTTGTGGATCAGTTCTAGTATAGGGTACATCCACTAGGGTTTCAAAGAGAACAAGGGAGGGTACATCCCTTGTGGATCTTTACTTGTAAAAGGATTTTTACAAGGTTGAAAGAAATCTCAAGGACCCCAAGTCACTTGGGGACTGGATGTAGGCACGGGTTGTTGCCGAATCAGTATAAAAACTCTTGTGTGTTTGTCTCCTTCTTCCCTACTCTTTTAATTTCCGCTGTGCATTTAATTTCCGCTTTTACTTTTTGTTAAGTTTCTCTTCTACTCGTTATTCTCTTAACAACATAAGTAAAAGCCTTAGAAGAGAAAAATTTTAATTAGTAAAGGTTTAGGAATAATTAATTCAACCCTCCTTTCTTAATTATTCTGAGGCCACTTGATCCAACAATTATCTTCCCAAGTGATATATGTTTCCTTTCCTTTCTTATCTTTGAAAGTTTTCTTGTCGGATTTTTCCATTCTTCTTTTAAGGATAGGACAATCAAATCTCAGGTGGCTAAGTTGATCGCATTCATAGCATTTTGGAACTGATCGAGAAGGAATCTTCTCCTTTTTTCTTTGGATCTCCTTCGATTTCCTTTGTTTCTCATAAATTTATTGAATCTTTTTACAAAGAGACTGAAATCATCATCTTCTTCTAAATTATTTTGTTCATTCATGTCTTCTTTGTCACTTTCTTCATGAATAGAAGATGAGGCTTTGAGTGCAATTCCTTTCTTCTTTTTGTCATTCTCTTCATGTTGGTTGAGTCTCATAAGTTCCATTTCATGTTCTTGAAGTTTCCCAAAGAGAGTGGGAAGAGACATGTTGGTGAGATCTTTTGATTCCACAATTGCAGTTACTTTTGGTTGTCATTGCCTACTTAAACATCTCACCACTTTGTTAATGAGATCTTCATTATGAAACATTTTTCCTAATGATGCAAGATGATTAACTATATATGTAAACTCTTTTGCATTTCTCGTATATTCTCATTTTGATTCATTCTAAAAAGTTCATACTCATGTGTGAAAGTGTTTATTCTAGATCTTTTAACATCAGTTTTGCCTTCATGTGTTACTTGTAATGTATCCCACATTTCTTTTGCATTTTTATAGTTTGAAACTCTAAAGTACTCATTCATGCATAATGCATAAGTGATTATATTCTTGGCTTTTAAGTTATATTGAAATCTTTTTCTTTCATCTTCATCCCATTGATCTCTAGGTTTTTCTATAGTTTCATTTCCTGCTACCATTTTAGGAATGAAAGGACCAATTTCAATGGTTTCCCATATATTCAAATCTATGGCTTCTATAAAAATATGCATACGGGTTTTTCAATAGTGATAACCCTCACCATTAAAGATAGGAAGCCTATTAATAAAGTTTCCCTCGGGAAACAGAAAGTTAGATGAGGCCATAATTATTCTTGAAGTTTTTAAACTTTAAACAAGAATCCTGCTCTGATACCACTTGTTGAACAAGTGACCTCAATAACTTAAGAGAAGGGGGGTGAATTAAGTCCTAAAAATTTTCCGACTAACAAGTTTTAATCCCCTTTTAAATGATATATGATAGATTTAGAATGTAGAAGAAGCAACAATCAATTTAACAGTGTTCTTTAAATGTGCAAGACAAAGTAAATTGTAATAAAATAAACGAGATATGGGAAGAGAGAATTACAAACTCGATTTATACTTGTTTGGCCACTTCCCGTGCCAACGTCCAGTTCTCAAGTAACCCACTTGAGATTTTCTACTATCCTTGTAAATCCTTGACAATCTTTGAACACAACCGATCGTTCATGCAGTAATCTCGGTTAAAACCAAAAAAAGGAAAAATAATAATAAAATAATCAAAATATCTTTGAATAAAATAATAAAAAAAAATCAATCGGACGATTTTTCTTTGGAAGTTTCCTTGAATGAATTAACTAATAACAAAAGTGAAACTAAAGCTAAAATCAACTCACAAATCGAGCTTCGTCCATAAAAAATCACTAAAAACCGTTTTAAGGTCCAACGCCTTAAGCAGTCCTTTTTTGCTTTTATCAGTTAAACATGGACCGTTCAAAAAACATAAAATCAATATGTAACTTTACCGCTTTTTGTCAAGCATCCCAAGAGATTGTTAATGGCCCAACTCCTTAATGTTTCTCTCCTTTCAAAATCAAAAGATCGTTTAATGGTCCAACGCCTTAAATGACCTTTTGTTCGATTAAAATATATCTTGCGAAAAAAGATAAAAACAACTTAGCCAATGTATAGTTCTTAAAGAACTACCTAGGTTTGATTTCCTCATTGCAATTGAGGATACGTAGGAGCGAGGGAAATACCCTTGTCGACCACAAAAAGATAAAAAATACAAAAGGCGTAAAAAGACATAAGAAAGGGAAAATAAAATAAATTGAAGTCATATTTGCACATTTGACTAAAGGTTGTCGTCCCTTGTGACGGACGCGTGAGGTGCTAATACCTTCCCCGTGCGTAAAAACAACTCCCAAACCTTTCACACTTTTCGTAGACCACACCTTTTCTGGTTTTTCCGACGTTTTCCTCAAATAAATGTTGGTGGCGACTTCGCCCATTTTCCTTTCTTGGAAGACGCACCCTGAGCCCCACGTCGCCCTCCCACCGAAGGATAGGTTGCGACAGTTGTCGACTCCACTGGGGACTGTTTTTAGAGAGTTAGGCCAATTGATCAGTGTGCATTCCTTACCATGACTTCTCCTTTGTTAGTTTTCCTTTATTTTCTTATGTCCTTGTATATAACTCCTTTATGCTTTTAGTATGCTTTTTTAAATGTATGCATGAGATAGATGTTTATTCATTTGATGCACACAAACACTAACACCTTTTTGTACACACGGTGGGTTGAAAAAGGGCCCTATACCCGGGTCCATGGGAACATAATGAGTGGAGGTGAATCTGTGGTCCTGCTGGGTCTCCGACTTGCTTGATAATAGTGAACCCTCATCTAGAGTTTTTCTCTTTGATAACATATTGTTGCTGGTAGTCCCTACTATCGCAATATGTTTTTCGAAGGGGATGATACCTCTAGAAACCATCAAGAGAGATATGACCACCTTGGGAATTATCACTAAAAGCCTTTTAGTTCCTCCCGTTTAGGTCCCTAAAATAGAGGCACGAAGCGAACACATTGCATGTCTTTTAAACATTGCCATGCATATAACCTAAAATGTCATGTATGCCTTCGCCGTGTGATTATTTGAGGATATTGCCATGTTGTGTACATCTCCTTGTTACCCTTCCCCCTTTTTCGCATTTGCATCATGCCATCATGCACGGGTTGCATCTTGATCCCCTCACTTTGTCACGAGAAGACGGAAGGTCAGTGTCGCCTTCTCAAATGCATGCATCGGGCTCTACGCAGCCCGAATGTTGTATTTAAGAAAGAGATAATCTCCCGGGCTCTCGTATCCGTAAAATGCATCTGTGCCATATGCATTTCTTCATGCATTCATCCATTTCACCTATGATAGATGTCGGAGTCTTGATTCGCACTGGTTTTTATTCCACTTTAGTAAAAGGCATGGGATTGAGCTAGGCGCCTTCGCTTAAAAAGAGGTTCTATCAAGTTAAGATCAAGAGCCTAGGAGTCGCCAGTCTGAAAGAGTTAGGACAATTGATGGGTCAGCTCCAGCGACAAGCCTTCCGCAAAGCTTATGGTAAGATCTGGGACCTAACCATGGCAGAGGTCTCCACGAAGGCCGTTGCCTCCCTCGCCCAATATTATGACCAGCCTTTGAGGTGCTTCACCTTTGGGGACTTCTAGTTAACACCCATGGTGGAAGAGTTTGAAGAGATCCTGGGATGCCCTCTAGGGGGAAGAAAACCATATCTCTTCTCGGGATTCTATCCCTCCTTAGCTAGAATTTCTAAAATAGTCAAAATCTTGACACAGGAATTGGACCGCGGGAAGCAAGTTGAAAATGAGGTGGTAGGGGTACCAAGGAAATTTTCGGAAGCAAAGGCGAAAGTCTTGGCAAGTCAAGACGAATGGGCCCCGTTCATGGATACCTTGCCTGTATTTTACTATGAGAAATTAGTGGGCTACATGCCTTCCAGCTTCGCGGACTTGGTCTTCGCCGGAGAAAGGATCGAGGTGGGTTTGAAGAGGGAAAAGTTTGATTACGTCTCCCCGATAGGTGCCAACAATAGGAGGACCGGAATAGCTGGGGCAAAGAAGAAAGAGAGAGATGCCCATACCGTCACTTCAACACATGCATGGCCCAAGCCACCCACGGTACCCACCAATATGCACAACATCACTTGAGTTTTTCGGCTCGCGCCGAGGCCTCTTCCGATACAGCACTCACCCAACCAAGGGCGCCCACACCCCTACAGGGGGGAGCTCTTCAGGCTCCGGCTCCGACTCGGCCTCACCCGACCAACAACGCTCACTTTGGCGCAAACACGGCGAGGAACTTTTCGCCAAGGCAGGCACAGATTTTCGCCCCGATCCCAATGACATATGGGGAACTCTTACCATCTCTCATTGCCAACCAATTGGTCGTGGTGGTCCCGGGAAAGATCTTCCAGTCTCCATTCCCAAAATGGTATAACCTTAGCGCAACCTGCGCATACCATGGGGGTCCCCAGGCCACTCGATCGAACAGTGCTTGGCCTTGAAAAGCAAGGTCCAAAGCTTGATAGAGGCTGGGTGGTTGACTTTTCAAGAGGACGGGCCCAACATAAAAACAAACCCGCTTGCCAATCATGGAGGGGGGGCAGTTAATGCCATCGAGGTGAGTAGGTCACACGGGCCCAAGCTTTTGAAGGACGTAACGACCCCCAGAAGGTTTATCTACAAAGCCTTGCAAAAGGCGGGCATGATTCCCTGCAGCGGGTGCAGAGAAGATTCTTGCTTAATGCATTCGGGTGTACTCCATGACATGGAAACATGTTCGGCAGTAAGAGATCTATTACAACAGATGATAGACCAAGGCCAGCTTGAGGTCGGCAGTAAGAGGGAGGAGGAACAACATGTATGCATGCAGTCAGCGGATGAAGAAGGACCTAAAAAGCCTAAACCCTTGGTAATACACTTCACCATGGACACGGCTCCCCAAAGACCTCAACACCCCTCGGCAGTGTCGGGCGGTAGATCAGTTTTGTTTCCTTACGAGAACAGTCACGCAGCTCCATGGAGGTATGCCCCTCCGAGCGATAGGAAGGATGAAGCTACCGATATCAGCTCACTATCAGCCATAGTGACCAATATCACCGGGCTGAGCGGCATAACCCGCAGCGGTCGCGTGTTTGTACCCCCTAGCCTGCCGATACAGCCCGCAATCACTAAAGGGAAAGCAAGGATGGCTGAAGGACAAAATGTCAAGGTGATCCCCACACCAGACGAGGATGTTCCGACAAAGGGTCTTTCCGATGGGAGAGGGCATAACAGGGCTTTACATGTGTCAGTCAAATGCATGGAACACGTTATGGCCAAAGTACTCATCAACAACGACTCAAGCCTAAACGTGATGCCCAAAAGCACGTTGGAGAAATTGTCATTCAACGCTTCCCATCTAAGGCCAAGTTCCATGATGGTCCACGCCTTCGACGGCAGCCTTTGAGAGGTAAGGGGAGAGATCGATCTCCCAGTACAGATAAGGCCTTAAACCTGCCAAGTTACATTCCAAGTGATGGATATCAACCCGGACTACAACTGTCTTTTGGGGCGTCCATGGATCCACTCAGTGGGAGTCGCCCCCTCCACACTCCACCAAAAGCTGAAGTTTGTAGTGGAAGGACATTTGGTCATAGTATCAGGTGAGGAAGATGTCTTGGTAAGTAGTCCTTCCTCTATGCCATACGTGGAAGCCGCGGAGGAGTCATTGGAAACGGCTTTCCAATCTTTTGAGGTAGTAAGCATCGCCTCCGTAGATTCCCTCTCTAGGCCGCCTCGCTTGTCCGATGTGGCAATGATGGTGGCCTGGGTGATGCTGGGGCACGACTACGAGCCCAGAATGGGTTTGAGCAAGAACAACAGCGGCAGGACCAGCCTGGTAAGTACCAGAAGAAACCGCGGGAAGTTTGAGTTAGGCTATAAACCTACACAGGCTAACATAAGGAAAAATATCTCAGAAAGGAAGAACAAAGGCCAGGGCCCGCGGTCGGGACAACGAGCCAAAGAGGCTTCGCCGTGCCACATCAGCATGAACTTCATAAGTGCGGGTTTAAGACGCGAAGGTCAAGTCGCCGTGATATGCGATGACGACTCCCCGAGGAGATCGGATTTGGTACGGCCATGCCCTCCCGGTTTCCAACTAGGAAATTGGTGGATGGAGGAACGCCCAGACGTTTACGCGACAAGCATAATGTAACCTTTTGTAGCTTTAAAACTCTACGGTTGGGCCTAGACTTTAGAGTTTCCTTTCGTTAAGGCATTATGTCTTTTGTTCTTGAAGTTATATAAAGATCTTTCTTCATCTGTTCCTGCGCCTCTACCCATTCTCATTCATTTGCATGTTTATTTCCTTGTTACGCTTAAAACGATACAGATCCGACGACGAGTCCTGCAAAGGTACTAATACTGGGGACCCGACCGTCGATTTCCAGCAAGAAGCAAGTCGGACTGAGAATGAAGAGGACAAGGATGTGGGGCTTCCCCCAGAGCTGGAGAGGATAATCGCTCAGGAGGACCGAGAGATGAGGCTGCATCAAGAAGAGACAAAACTCGTAGACTTAGGAACCAACAGTGGAAAAAAGGAAGTAAAAGTAGGCACGGGTATGACCACACCCGTCCGTAAAGAATTAATGGCCCTGCTGAAAGACTACCAAGACATCTTTGCCTGGTCATACCAAGATATGCCCGGTTTGAGTTCTGACATCGTACAACACAGATTACCTCTAAATCTTGAGTGTTCCCCGGTAAAACAAAAACTAAGGAGGATGAAGCTCGAGACGTCCCTGAAAATAAAAGAAGAAGTAAAGAAACAATTTGACGTTGGCTTTCTAGCTGTTGCTCGGTACCCGGAATGGGTTGCCAACATTATACCAGTCCCTAAGAAGGATGGGAAGGTACGAATGTGTGTGGATTAACGGGACCTAAATCGAGCCAGTCCCAAAGACAATTTCCCTCTGCCGCACATCGATGTCCTCGTGGATAATACGACCAATTTCACTTTGTTTTCCTTCATGGATGGTTTCTCCGACTACAAACAGATAAAGATGGCGCCAAAGGATATGGAAAAGACCACCTTCGTCACCCTGTGGGGGACGTTCTGCTATAAAGTGATGTCATTTGGGCTCAAGAACGCCGGGGCAACCTATCAACGGGCTATGGTGGCTTTGTTCCATGACATGATGCATCAAGAAATCGAAGTCTATGTAGACGACATGATTGCCAAGTCTAAAACTGAAGAGGAACACCTTGTCAATCTGCGGAAATTGTTCGAAAGGCTTAGGAAGTATCGATTGAGGTTGAACCCTGCTAAGTGCACCTTCGGGGTCAAGTCAGGAAAATTACTGGGTTTCATCGTAAGTCAGAAAGGAATAGAGTTGGACCCCGAAAAGGTAAAAGCCATCCTTGAGATGCCAGAACCATGTACCAAGAAGCAGGTCCGAGGTTTCCTGGGGCGTTTGAACTACATTGCCAGATTCATATCGCAGCTCACCGCTATCTATGAGCCGCTGTTCAAGCTCTTACGCAAGAACCAATCCATCCACTGGAACATGGACTGTCGAAAGGCATTTGGAAAGATCAAACAGTGCCTCATGAAGCCTCCCGTGCTTATGCCGTCGGTGCCCGGGAAACCTCTCATCTTGTACATGACGATTTTGGACGAGTCAATGGGGTGCATGTTGGGGCAACATGACGAGTCCGGGAAAGAGAGCGAGTTGTCTACTACTTGAGTAAGAAGTTCACGGCCTGTGAGATGAACTACTCCCTGTTGGAAAGGACAAGTTGTGCTTTAGTCTGGGCGTCCCACCATTTAAGAGAGTACATGCTGAGCCATACCACTTGGCTGATATCCAAGATGGACCCAGTCAAGTACATCTTTGAGAAGCCTGCTCTCACGGGGCGGATCGCTCGGTGGCATGTTTTGCTATCTGAGTTCAATATAGTCCATAGGTGATAAAGGGAAGCACCTTGGCGGACTATTTGGCTCAGCAGCCTCTCAATGATTATCAACCCATGCATCCCGAGTTCCCGGATGAGGACATCATGGCCTCATTTGAAGAGAAGCTAGACAAGGATAGGGACAAGTGGATCCTGTGGTTTGATGGGGCGTCAAGCGTTCTAAGCCATGGCGTTGGGGCAGCATTGGTCTCTCCGAACAATCAATGTATACCTTTCACGGCTAGGCTGGGGTTTGACTACACCAATAACATGGCTAAATACGAAGCATGCGCTCTGGGCGTCCAGGCAGCAATTGACTTCAACGTTAAGCTACTCAAGGTGTACGGAGACTCGGCGTTGGTGATTCACTAGCTGAGAGGAGAATGGGAGACTAGGGATCACAAACTGATACCCTACCAGGCCTATATCAAGGAATTGGCTGAGTTCTTTGATGAGATCCCCTTCCATCACGTTCCCCGAAAGGAAAATCAAATGGCAGATGCGCTTTCCACTTTAGTGTCCATGTTCCAGCTGACATCGCACGGAGACCTACCGTACATTGAGTTCAGGTGTCGCGACAGACCCACACATTGTTGTTCGGTGGAAGAGGAGCGGGACGGTAAGCCTTGGTATTTCGATATCAAGCGATACGTTGAAAGCAAAGAGTACCCACCGGAGGCTTCCGACAACGACAAGAGGACGTTAAGGAGATTGGTGGCCGGTTTCTTCTTGAGTGGAAGCATACTATACAAGAGAAACCATGACATGGTTTTGCTCCGATACATGAACGCTAAAGGAGCTAAGAGCATGCTGAGGGAGGTCCATGAGAGCTCTTTCGGTACGCACGCTAACGGGCACGCCATGGCTAGGAAGATCTTAAGGGAGGGCTACTATTGGCTCACCATGGAGAGCGATTGTTGTCTCCATGTGAGGAAGTGTCACAAATGCCAGACATTTGCAAACAATATCAACGCTCTACCCTTGCCTCTAAGTGTTTTGGCCGCACCATGGCCATTTTCCATGTAGGGAATAGATGTGATCGGGGCCATAGAGCCCAAAGCTGCGAACGAACATCGTTTCATCCTAGTGGCGATCGATTACTTCACCAAGTGGGTCAAAGCTGCTTCGTACGCTAGCGTCACGAGGAGTGTGGTGGTTAGGTTCATCAAGAGGGAGATTATCTGCCGGTATGGTATGCCGAGGAAGATTATTGCAGACAATGGCACCAACTTGAATAACAAGATGACGGGGGAAATGTGCGAGGAGTTTAAGATCCAACACCACAATTCCACACCCTACAGGCCTAAGATGAACGGAGCAGTGAAGGCAGCCAACAAGAATATGAAGAAGATTATCCAGAAGATGACCATGTCATACAAGGACTGGCACGAGATGCTCCTATTCGCGCTACATGGTTACCGAACCTTAGTGCGCACATCAATCGGGGCAACGCCGTTCTCATTGGTATACGGAATGGAGGCTGTGCTACCGTTTGAGGTGGAAGTCCCATCATTAAGAATCTTGGCGGAGTCCGGATTAAAGGAGTCAGAGTGGGCCCAGGCACGTTTAGATCATCTTAATCTCATAGAAGGCAAGCAACTGGCCGCCATGAGCCACAGGCGTTTATATCAAAAACGAGTAAAGAACGCTTTTGACAAGAATGTACGCTCGCGTAGGTTCAGCGAAGGGGACCTGGTACTGAAGAAAGTCTCCCAAGCCCTGAAAGACAATAGGGGAAAATGGGCCTCGAACTACGAAGGGCCTTTCGTCGTAAAAAGGGTTTTCTCCAGAGGGGCCCTTGTGCTCGCCAACATGGATGACGAGGAACTACCTTCACCCGTGAACTCCGACGTTGTCAAGTGATACTACGCTTAAGACCTAGGGCAATTAAGGAAGTCGCTGCATGTTTTTTATTTTTTGTGGTTTCCCCCAGGGATTCCTGTCCTCTGTAATTTTCTCATTGCAGTCTTTTAAAGAACGTAGGATTGGGATGCGCGGTCTTTAAATGACCCGAGCCCTTTTTGCTCAGTCCATAGGGGTGCCCCAAGCGCCTAATTAAGACTGAACCAGAAAAGTTTTTGCTAAAGAATTATTGCGTTTGAAAATACTCATGCATACACATGTACATGCATATTTTGTTATCTTGTGACCGGGACAGGATCGTTTTAAGCAATGGTCAAATACCGCGCCAAATCCAATACAGAGATGAATCGAGGTAAGTGGTAGTGTGACCATGATGTGCTGCACAATGTCATTTCCTGCTTTCAGGTACTCGGGGACAGGCACAAATGGACGCTAGGCCCGTGATCAACAGATCATTGTCCCGCGTCCAGCTCTAGACGATCGAGAAGCGCTACTGGGAGGCAGCCTAATATCCTTTAGATTCCTACCTATTATTATTGTTGTTTCTTTAAGGTGATGATCGGGTGCCTAACTTACCCTAAGGGTTTCGAGTAAGCGAACACCAACCCATAGAGAACGCGTATTTTCTTCAAAAAAAATGCATAGGGTTAGCTCGCCTGGGCGAGCACCCCCTGCACGAGGTAGATGAAAAGGGGCTGGGGGAGTGAGTTTTCTTCACCCAAAACTTCCCCCCCTCTCTCAACAACCCCATTGCTCACGGAAACAACGAGAATAGCAGCCCCCCAAGTTTCCATTGTTGGTTTTTTGCTTCCTATTTTGCACTTTAATTCACTCCCTACAGGTAAGTGCACTCCCCCTTAATTCTTTGGCTCTCCATTGATGTGTTTTAGTGCCTTAGTTGTTCAATTTTTGCCAATTTCATGAGACAATGTATGCTTGAATTTACGCTTGTTTGTCTAAATTAGAGGGTTGTATGGGATGGCCTTAGGCCTAATGTGGGTTCTGAAATGGTTGGGCACATCACATTGCCCCCATCCCCTTTTTTCCTCATACCTAAGGTGCACCCACCAAGTGCTCGGTGAAATGCCTCAATGGCATTTGGGCATGATCTTGTGAACTTTAGTTTGTGGGACTGACTTGTGTATATGGATAGCTTGTAGAGGTTAGGATAAGTGCCAAATATAAGGACTTAGACCTAGGAATCCAAGCCTTTGGTTTTGAGTGCAAGAAAGCATGAAAATGAGAGCATGTTGGTGAGGTTTCCCCTTTAGGCCAGCACTTGGTTTGGGCTACACCATGATGATTTCTTTGTACCTAGATGGTGTGAAAATGTTGTTCACCATGTACATATGTATATAGAATAGGTAGCCAAGTACTTTGCTAGTGTGCATGTATGTTGAATATGGCACCAAAATGCTTCTCAAAATAGGAATATATGACATGAAATTGCCTTTCAAAAATATAAATTAGTAATACAAAAATTGCCTTTCCAATGAATGTGTAACATGAAATTGCTTTTCAAATGAGTGTAAATATGTATGAACGTACATAGCATGAAGCTGCCTCTCAGGTGTATGACCATATATGTGAATAAAATGTGAACATATAGCAAAAATGTCGTTCAAATGAAGTAGATAGGTGGCAAAAAATGTTTTGCAAATATGTGTGTATGGTTAGATAGGTAGGCAAGGTGCCTTGCAAAATATGTATGTTGGATAGTTTTGCATGTAGCATAAGAAAATTCTTTGCAAACGAAAGTAGGTGCATCTCATAAAATTTCGTTCACCAAAGGAAAAATGTGTGTAAACGTATGTATGTCCTAGGAAAACCCGTGCGTCAATGTGTAAGTTTTTTCTTTTAAAATTCATGTTGATATTCGCGTTTTGTTGGAAAGAAGTGTACACCATTTTTGCTTGATTTGGCTTTTGTTTTAATTGGTTTTCTTGAACCAACTTCCCGAATGTTATTTTTCCGCAGGAAATGGCTCCGAAGAAACTCTCCACGAAAAGGTCTAGAAGGGACGCCACTGAAGAAGGCTCTAGTGCCGCCTCAGAGTTTGATAGTCACCGTTTCCGGAGTGCTGAGCACCAACAGCGCTTCGAGGCCATCAAGGGATGGTCATTCCACAGGGAGAGGTGTGTCCAGCTTAGGGAAGACGAGTACCCTGACTTCCAGGGAGAGATAGCTCGTAGGCATTGGGCATGGCTAGTGACCCCTATGGCTAAATTCGACCCGGAGATAGTCATAGAATTTTATGTCAATGCCTGGCCCACTGAGGAGGGGGTTCGGGACATGCGCTCATGGGTGAGGGGTCACTGGGTCCCCTTTGATGCAGATGCCATCAACCAGTTCTTGGGCGACCCGCTGATTTTGGAGGAAGACCAGCAATGTGAATTCAGCCAGATAAGGAGCCAGGAAAACGGTTTTGATGAGGAAGCCATTGCCCAGCTGTTGTGCATACCGGGGCAGGATTTCACCTGGACCGCTGCAGGGAGGCGGGTGCAGATCATGCGCACTAGCATGACTACCTTGACCCAGATATGGATGACACTGCTGCTCAACAATGTCTTGCCTAATGACCACAACTCTGACCTTCCTCTGCCTAAGTGCCAGTTGGTGTATGCCATCCTGACACGGATAAGTGTTCACATGGCCCAGGTGATTGCTGATGCCACTTATTTGTTTGCAGGAATGACACCTACTAGGCACCCTCTGGACCTAGAGAAGTCCAACAGGGCCCTGGGGTTTCCGGCTCTAATCACGGGCCTCTGCCAGTCCTACGGAGTTCCTATCACCCCCAGCAAGGTAATCCGACCGCCGATCACCCGATCCTTCATCGAGAAGTACTGCATGCCTAGGCAGACGCAGGGTGACGCACATCAGGACGCGGGCGCACCGCCACCACCTCAGCAGGCCGATTCGGATGGGCCACTGGGCGTGGAGTGGTATCTATAACATTTGGTTCGCCAGTAGGCGGCCAACCACCATGGACAGGTGCAGATACATGAGTGTCTCTACCGGTTCAGCCTCAATCAACAGGGGCAGGGTTCCGCCCCTTTTGTATGCCCTACCCTGGAACAGTTTGGGGCTGAGGTCGCATGGCCTGGAGACTGGCCTGATGCCCAGGCAGGGGAGGAGCCTGCAGGATCCCCCGGTGAGGCGGATGAATCCCGTATGGATGAGGATATGACTGACCTACTCGGTTTCTAGGGAGGGAGCGGAGCCACATGACCAAGGTCGCCACACTTTTTTTTGTGATTAACATTACTGCTTTCGGTTATTGTTTTTGTTGTCATCTAACATTACTGCTTTCAGTTATTGTTTTTGTTTCCGCTATGATCTGGCATTACGGCTCTCAGTTATTTTGTCACTGTTTTTTATTGCGACTTACCATTGCATTCTTCCCCGTTTGCTTTGTAATTTGATGTAGGTAGGCCGTGTGTGCTCTCATCTGCACGACCTTTTCAGAAAGAGAAAATAAATAAATAATAATAACTTAATAGATGAAAAATAAATAAAAATAAAATTGGTTAGCTAAAAAGCCAACATGCTTTGGAAAAGAAAGTAACTTCCACCTTTTCTTTGAACAAAAATTCACCGATCAAAACGAAGGGTTTTTTGTTGGAAAATGTGTATACACCTGAAGGGTGAATGCTGTGAAAATTTTCCCGAACGCCTCAAATGGACTCGGATGAATGCGTGAATTGATAAAAGAACATGTTTTGGGAGCACTAGGTTGACTAAAATAGGAAAAAATAAATCCTGAGCCTTAGTGTCACATGACCATAAAAACTTAATGCTTGAGTGTCCACATGGGTGCATGCATGACCAGTTTTGCGTAAAATTTCCTAATCATCAGTGTTGCATGTGTATCATGGAAATAATGTGGGACATCTCCTTTTTCCCTGAACCATTGGCCAAACCAACATCCTGACATATATCATGTCCAGCCGTTCTACAAGCCTTGAGCCAAAATCCCAACTTACCATAAACCCTGCCCTCGGAAGAAAACAAAAAAAAAAAAAAGAAGAAAGTTCCCGATCAAAGATCGGAAGAAAGCAAAAGAAGAAAATTCCCAATCAAATATTGGGGGAAAGCAAAAAAGAAAGAAAATTCCCGATCAAAGATCAGAAGAAAACAAAAGAAATATACAGAAAGGTCATTGGACCCGACAATATTTGAACAATACAAAATTGTCGCCCCAAATAAGGAAAGAAAGGAAACCTCGACCCGAAGTGGTCCTCTCCCTTTGATTGCCAACCAAAATCTTGTGCGCTAGCGACTTTCTCGCCCCGCACTAAACAAAAACAGAAAAGAAAAAGGCCCAAACACTCAGAGCCAAAATTCCTCACCAAAACACCATTCCTGAAAAAGTCCTATTGATCCGTGATCACGCACGTAATCTTTGATTTGATAGGAAATGATTCACAAAATTAAGTCATGACATATCTATGGTTCGGAATTCGGATAAAGCACTTACCTGTGTGAGATTGATACACTTCGAGTGTTTCCTCTAAATGGTCATTTAGGAACGAATGCTAACATTCGAAATCTCATTTATGGTTATGAGAAAATTTCATCAACATACTCTCCTTCCCCAATAGGCACATTGTTTTTCATCAAAAATCATATGTTGCTTTGATCAATTGGAGGTTTTGTTTCTTTACTAAAGCATGTTCCCATTTTAGTGAAAGAACACCGAGACTATTTAGTCTCACAAAAGAAAGAACTACGTAGGTCTGAGTTCCTCATCACAAATGGAGGATACGTAGGAGCAAAAGCCTCACTTTTGTCAACCACCCCACCTTTTTCTATCAAGACCCAAGACTCTGGTAGCATGCGGAAACACCTTCCGGTTATCCGCACCTCGTTATTCAGAGACCCCAAGTTCGATTGACAAGCAGAGGCCAATGTGGTCATCTGCACCCTTTCCGGAGATGTCAGCATCTCCCGGTAGAGACTATTTTAGTCTCGAACATCACAAAAGAAAGAACTATGTAGGTCTGAGTTCCTCACCACAAATGAAGGATACGTAGGAGCAAAAGCCTCGCTTTTGTCGACCACCCCACCTTCTGCAATCGTGACCTGTGAGTCCGATGACATGCAGAGATACACAAGTGATTATCCGCACAAACAATTTCTGTTGATCCTAACCCGTGAAGTTAGGTAGTAGGCGAAGATACCCAAGTGGTTATCCGTATAAACACTCTTTCGCTATCTGTCAGACTCAGAGTCCGATAGCATGCAGAGACTAACATCGTCTCCTGCACCCTTTGTCAATCAGGGGCCAACGAACACGTTGACACGCGGAGACTTACGTCGTCTTCCGCATTTTCTGTCATCCTGACCCGTGAAGTCAGGTGACGTACGGAGATACCCAAGCGGTTATCTGTGCAAACGGTTTCTGTCATCCTGACCCGTGAAGTCAGGTAACGTACGGAGATACCCAAGCGGTTATCCGTACAAACGGTTTCTATCATCCTGACCCGTGAAGTCAGGTGGCGTGCGGAGATACCCAAGCGGTTATCCGTACAAACGGTTTCTGTCATCTTGACCCATGAAGTCAGGTGACATGTGGGGGTACCGTATGGTTATCCAAACCTTTCGTCAACCAGGGGCAAACGAGCCCGTTGACGCGTAGAGACTAACGTCGTCTTCTGCACCTTCTGTCATCCTGACCCATGAAGTCAGGTAAAATGCGGGGGTACCGTATGGTTATCCACACCTTTCGTCAACCAGGGGCAAATGAGC
Organism: Glycine max; assembly: GCF_000004515.6. Taxonomy (NCBI): domain Eukaryota; kingdom Viridiplantae; phylum Streptophyta; class Magnoliopsida; order Fabales; family Fabaceae; genus Glycine; species Glycine max. Next base: position 10,103,595 of record NC_038246.2, on the reverse strand, counting down.
CCGTTGACGCGCAGAGACTAACGTCGTCTTCTGCACCTTTTGTCATCCAGGGACAACAAGTCAGGTGGCAGGCGAAGATACCTTATGGTCATCCGCACCTTTCGTCAACCGAGGTGAACGAGTTCGCCGGTATCAGGATGATGTTGGCCGTCCGATTCTGATTATTCTCAAAAATTTTGTAGGGTTTTTCTCTCATCGTCCGAAGACATTCAAGCCCGACAATGCACAAGATTCTACCCTGCTGGGCGGGGGGTGATCAAGTTTGATGGCGTGGGGAAATGTCATGGTTGTCTCACTTTATCGCTTTCAAGACACTGAAGTTTTGTTGACGCTTCTGATGCCTTTTCTTTCCTTCTGAATGACAGGTTCCGCTAGTTGGGACCTTGATCGGCTGAATGATGTTCCGCTCGAACAAAATTAGTGTCTTATCTTTACTTCGCTTTTATCTCCAACAAAAGATAAGTAAAGAGGGGCAACTGTCATACCCTAATTTCGTCCAGGGACCATTGTTTGGTGGCATGCAACCTTCGCTTCACCGCCTCAAGGTACTTAACACCCATCGTTAGGTAATTCGTAAAGTTCCGCGACATTTCGGAAGTCAAAAAGAAGCATTGTTGCATAATCCGTAAAGTTCCACAACATTCCGGAAGTCAAAAGGAGCCTTGTTACGTAATCCGTAAAGTTTCACAACATTCCAGAAGGAAAATGGGTATCGTTACGTAATCCATAAAAAGTTCTGTAACGTTTCGGAAAGGAATCAACAAAAAAAACACAAAAGAGGGGTGTATTTAGTAAAAAACAAAGGGGGTGCAAATAGAAACCATGCCCACTTGGGCCTTCCAGGGGGTTCCAACAGAAGGCGGTGCCTTCTGGTGGAAGCAACCCTACTCGCCTAGGCGAGCTGGGCGGCAACCACCGCCCTTTTTTCTCCTATAAATAGGGGAAAGATGGCAGAGTAAATGGTTCAGCCCTTCTGGTATTTGAGGATTCTCTCAAAATTAGTGAGGAAAATTATTTCCGTGAAAAAAATCCAAGCCGAGGTGCTTCCGTAATGCTTTCGAGACATTTCCGTGAGCGATTTCGTGAAGATTCTTCACCATTCTTCATTGTTCTTCATCGTTCTTTGTTCGTTCTTCGTCGTTCTTCGGTCTTCAACCGGTAAGCTTCCGAAATCGAATCTTTCAATTCATTCTATGCACCCTTAGTGGTCCCCACTTGTTTCGTGTACTTTTATTTTCATTTCGTTTGTTTTTCATACCCCCTTTTAACGTGCTTTAACCATTTATTTAAGCCGTTTTCTCACCTAAAAAATAATAAAATGAATTTCAAGCGATCATTTGTGTTGTAATCTTGTTTAGTCACTGTTAAAATAAAATCCAACCGATCGTTCATGCAGTAATCTCAGTTAAAACCAAAAAAAGGCAAAATAATAATAAAATAATCAAAATATATTTGAATAAAATAATCAAAAAAAATCAATCGGACGTTTTTTCTTTGGAAGTTTCCTTGAATGAATTGACTAATAACAAAAGTGAAACTAAAGCTAAAATCAACTCACAAATCGAGCTTCGTCCGTAAAAAATCACTAAAAACCGTTTTAAGGTTCAACGCTTTAAGCAATCTTTTTTGCTTTTATCACTTAAACATGGACCGTTCAAAAAACATAAAATCAATATGTAACTTTACCGCTTTTTGTCAAACACCCCAAGAGATCGTTAATGGTCCAACGCCTTAACGTTTCTCTCCTTTCAAAATCAAAAGATCTTTTAATGGTCCAATGCCTTAAATGACCTTTTGTTCGGTTAAAATATATCTTGCGAAAAAAGATAAAAACAACTTAGCCAACGTATAGTTCTTAAATAACTACGTAGGTCTGATTTCCTCATCGCAATTGAGGATACGTAGGAGCGAGGGAAATACCCTTGTCGACCACAAAAAGATAAAAAAAATACAAAAGGCGTAAAAATACATAAAAAAGGGAAAATAAAACAAATTGAAGGCATATTTGCACATTTGACTAAAGGTTGCTGTCCCTTGTGACGGACGCGTGGGGTGCTAATACCTTTCCCGTGCGTAAAAACAACTCTCGAACCTTTCACACTTTTCGTAGACCACACCTTTTTCCGATTTTTCTGACGTTTTCCTCAAATAAACGTTGGTGTCGACTCCGCGCATTTTCCTTTCTTAGATGACACACCCGTGAGCCCCGCATTGCCCTCCCGCCGAAGGGTAGGTTGCGACACTTGAGAAAAGTTTTTATGCGCTACGTGTTAAAAGGAAAGTGTATGATTCCAAGTTAGGAACCTGAGGTGTTAAAAGGAAAGTGTAGGATTTTAAGTTAGGAACCTGAGGTGTTAAATTTTAGCGTGATGTATTAAATGTGGTTGAAAACAAGTGTGAGATCATGGGTATTGTATAATTCATGAGCAATGTCTGCATGCAAAAGTTGTTTTAGGGGTTACACCTGAATCAGGAAAGTGAGTCCTGAACGGATTCTTCAGAGTCTAGACCTTGAGGGTAAATACACTTGGTTTGAGTGATACTTTAAGCCTATGTTGATCCCATATGGTTAGAGTATTCTTGCAAAACAAAGTGACCCTGACTAGTCACCTTATTATTTCACTTAGTGAGAGTGACTTGACATACCCATTGTATAGTGTGTCTTGTTATGTACTCCTAGGCACCTTGGTGTTCTTTTTCACTGACACGAAACCACATTACATATAGGATTGAGTCTTAGTGTATCTATTGCATAACGCTTATGTAATGATCATTATGACTTGTTATGTGATGGTGTGTAATGAATTATGTAAGTGTGAGATGCGGTATTGTATTTGAGACGTGTTGTCTTGAATATGTGATTAATTGTGAAGGCATGGAATGTGATTTGTGATTAAATTATAGGAAAAGTGATGTTACGTGTTAAGTGTTGAGATGATGTGAAATGTGCCAAAGTTGAGCCTTGGTATACCTATATTGTTGTTATAATTATATTATTGTTATATTTATATCATAACTGTATGCTTCTGCTTATCTCTATTCGTTGAGGAATGTGATGACTCACTCCTCGTGTGTTTTTTGTGTTTGAATCTTGTGGTTATCTCAAACCTTGTGTTCGTGAGAGCAGATGACTAGGTGGATTACTTTAAGGAAGATTATGATGGAGGATGTCGGGACACAATGCTATGATAGGATGTGACATTGGGCCATGAGTTTGTGTTTTAATTGCATGATGTTCCTTTAACATGTTATTTTACTTTATTTTATTCTACTGCTCAACTTGAGTTCTTTTGTAAACTTGAATGACCTTGTTGTGAACCGAAAATGTTTCTGATAAGTTTTATTTGGTAATAGTTAAGCGAATGTGGAACTTTTATCCACGTGGATTCACTTCAATTTTATTGAATAAAATTGATTTAATTAGATTCTGTGTTTTATATATTTTTCCCATTTATATGCATATTGGGGTAGATGGTGTCACAACATACAAAGAAAAGAGGAAAGAAAACTAGCTTAAACTTTATGCAACTTCCCTTGAAATAGAATCTAAAACAAGCCTTGTTATTATTAATGTATGTATCCAGTGTTGATTACAGTTTCCATCTCGTCTCTATTCAATACTTATAACTTGATTTTTTTACTGTGTAGCTAATCAGTGAAGATTCTAATAACTAGTATATTGTTAAATAAACCCTTAACAACATAAAGCATGTTTAGATTTCAGTACTTGGGAGAGTTTAAGAGTATTTTTATTCTCAAAGTAACAATTTCTTCCTTCTTTATTTTGTGTATTGGAATGGAATAATATGCATTGAAATTTAAAAGAATACTTTCTTAACTTTTTTCCAGATACAATCATTATCATCGTTTGTGATCACTCTCAATGAATTATATGTCATCCAGTCATCCTTCAGTATGTTTGTTAAAAGATAATGTCCACTTGCTTAACATATAGTGATATAGTGTGAACAAACACAAAAGAATACATGGTTTTTTGGCTAGTTAGCAACTCTTTACACTTCAAAAGTTGACTGTGAATGGTGAATTGAAGGCCATCCAACACATATAGAACAGGCAAATAGGAATCTGTTGGTATAAATGTTGACCCTCTTCCACAGTTCCTTTTTCCAAAATTTGTAATTACTCATTTTACGCGGAAGTGGTTTAATCGGAAAGTACACCGGGTCGTCAAGTATTTAATTATTAAAATGGAATTATCCGAGTATCGAACACAGGGAACTTGTTTATTTGGCAAAACTTTGTTCAATAATCAGGCATTTTGTTGACAAAACATAATAATTATGAATTGAAGTAAAAATGTGAAATATCCTAATTAGAAAAACAGTAAACGCAAGCAATTGAAAGTGACAGCAGTGGTTTAAAAGCATTGGGTCTTTCTAATAAACGAGTTGATGCATATAAAGATATTTCTCTAACTAAGAATGTTCTTGTGTTCTATGCTGAAGACTAAAGTACAAAACCTCAATCCCTCGTAAGTGTAGACTAATTTAAACCAAGCTTCGTCCTCAGATCCCTCTTGTTGGACTAGGCTTAATTTAAACAGCATTATAATCACAACATAATTAAAAACTAAAAAACCTGCAATCTATCCCTAGCAATGCAGTTATCTAGCCCTGCTCTATCAAGTTCTAAGGAAACAGTACACTTCCCAGTGCTAAAGTTCCTAACAGTACACACCAATGAGTGATCAGATCAAAAGCATGCAACAATGAAGCATCGATAGAAGCAATGAACACATAAAACACAATTAGATATGAAAAGTGTTTACATCAACTGTTCATTAGAAATCCCCAACTAGGGTTTTAGCAAGCCATAACAAGGAGGCCTTTTCTACAATTAGACAGAGAATATAGAGAAATTGCTGCTTACATAGGAAGGGGGATCCCTCCTTCTCTTCTTGGCACCTCACAAACTCTCAAACACTCTCTAATCTTGCTCAAATGAACCCTAGGCTCCTTGTTGTTGCTTCCTCCTCTGAGTGTGTAAAATTCTATGCAAAAGCGTAATGATTTCATTTTTTTTTTCATGCCCTAATTCTGACAATTCAGGCTTTAAATAAGCTCTGAAATCGCGTCGTCGGGCTTAGCGTCACTGTCACGCTTAGTGCCACTGTCACGCTTACCGCGAGTAAGTGGATTTGGGCTTGGCGCCAATGCTGCGGTGAGCCTGGCAAGAGACGGACGAGTCGCTTAACGAGCTGATCTCGCGCTTAGTACGCTGCTTCGATTCAGGTGCTCTTCTGGATTCCTTCTTCACGCTAAGCGCGCTGAAGCCGCGCTAAGCCCACTATGTTCGCTTAGCGCGACTACCACTTTGGCACTTCAAGAAATTAGCTCCATTTTACCTGAAATTGTAAGATTTTAACATTAATTCCAATAAAAGAGACTCTAATGACAGAGATCAAAACACTACAAAGTTTATTTACAATTCCTACAAAAAAACTATAAATTAGGGAAAACTATACATATTTTGTAAAACTTTTCTATACAAAAGTTAGTCGTATAAGACGACTAACAATAAACAAGTAACAATTGTCTTAATAATGACATTTGGTATAAAATTGAATTTAATTATATTTCACATACATTATTATTTTGTAGTATTTAATAATTTGAACCACTTTGAACCTTCGATTCACGCAACTCGCTAATATTCTGAATTCTTTAATAATTCTTTGTTAACGACCCGTGTTTCCTAAAATTAAAAAGAAAAATGCACCAATGTTGGCCAGCCATTACTCGCTAGTTGCTACTTTCAACGTACCAATCTTGGTTCTCTCTAGTTTCCAAGAATTGTTGCAACAATTGGTTAGTAAATACATGCATTGTTAGCTTGTTATGCAAGGAAACTCCCTTGTACTTACTAACCTTCTCATCTCAACTAATATGCATTGTGTGTCTCTATATATATTTAATATATATCTCCACGCGAATGCCTCTGCCAAAGCACATACATAGTTTCACTTGGCAAATCAGATGATAGAGAAATTAGGAGCACTGACATTATCGATAATAGAGTCGATTCAATAAGCAAATTTTATTTTGGCAATGGACAGTGCGATAAGGAGTAGGACCCCGCCAAATTTGGGAACATCGCCTATCCATAGTTTTGCTTCGATAGTGGACAACACGATAAGGAGTGGGGCTTCATCAAATTTTGGATCATCCCCTGTCCATGGTTTTGCTTCGGTAGTGGACAACGTGATAAGGAGTGGGACTGCATCAAATTTTGGAACATCCCCTATTCATGGTTTTGCTTCCATGGAGGAAATGAGGATGGTAGCTGAATGATTGCTACAAGTTGTGTTGAATGCGACAGGACAAGTTGTTACACCGTTATTCACCCTGGTTGCGCTTAAAGCAACCACATACAATTTCTCACTTCTCAACATGACAGGGACGGCTCAAGAACTTGAGAGACCTAAAGCAAATTTAAGAATGAGACTTTTTATTTATTCATAAAATAATTTATTAAAATTATAATTGTTTTATTTAAAATTTATTTTCAAATATAATTTTACAATAATTTTTTTTTGAGGTATATTAGTACTAAAATAAAATTTGGGATCTTTTTCTCTTTGGGGGCCGGCTGTTGCTAGGTGCACCCAGCAAAATTGCTGGTGCACCCAGCAATTCATTGAAGTTACAAAAATGCCCTTCATTTAAAAATCAAAACTTAATAAATTTTTTTAAAAAAAAAACATTTCTTCTTCCGCGCTCCTACCTCGTCCGTGCACCCAGCAACAGCCTTCTCCCCTTCTTCGACTTCTTCTTCTTGGTCCAGAGTCTTCTTCCGCGCTCCTTCCTCGTTGGTGTTCTTCAGTGGTCTTCGTCGCAGAAGTCTTCTTCTCGTCGGCACAAGCTTTGGTTGTCCATTTTGGTTCCGTCCCTTCGTCTTCTTCATTGGGTTTCTGTGAGCGTTTCTTCCACCATCGAGGTTAGTGTTCTAACCCCATTGGCTTTGGTTATCTGTTAGTATCGCGTTAATGGCCTTAGGGTAGACGACATTGTGGTTGTTGGGTGCTGGAGGTTGAAGACGAAGTTCTTCCGCGAGAAGAAGCTTCTTCCGCGCGTGTGTTAGGGGACGAAGATGGAGTTAGCGGAAAAAGGTGTTCTTCCGCGAGCTCCTACGGAAGAAAGGTGAAAGGTTCTTCCGCGGGTGCCAGCGGAAGAAGGTCAAGAAGGTTCTTCTGCTTGATCCAGCGGAAGAACCTTCTTGACCTTCTTCTGCTGGAACCTGCGGAAAAACCTTTTTAGTTTCTTCCGCAGGAGCCTGCGGAAGAACACCTTCTTCCGCTGACTCCATCTTCATGCTGTTACACTCACGGAAGAACACCTTCTTCCGCAGAGTGCATTTTCTGCTCGCGGAAGAAGCTGCCAAACTTCTTCCGCAGGAAGCAATTTGCTGTATATTTTCAATTTTTCTTGAAAATTATGTCTGAACCTGCAATTTCTTGATATTATTAGTAAGTTTTTTTTATTTATTAGGTGTTACTGAGTGTATATGGTATTTAAGTTACACAAACTCCCTAATGTTGTGTTTTTTAGTTGCTATTGGGACGTCTAAATTGAATTGTTATTTGCTGTGATTTGGTGTGATTGACTTATGCATTAGGATGTCTAAATTGAACTGTTATTTGTTGTCATTTGGTTAGGATGTGTTAATGACTGTATACACTGCATAAATTGAATTGTTATGTGGAACACAACATGAAAGAGCAAAATTAAATTGGTTATCCAATTCCTTTTCACAGGAAATATGACACTATGGTGAGGAACCTCAGCTACAATTTAAAAGAACATGTTGTGCTATGCCTGTTATGGGACAGAGATCGAGCATGAGACGAGTCTAGCTAGTAGCATCATGTGTTAGTAGAAGATAATATTGTAAAATACAACATAAATAGCTAGTTAACAAATTGAACACGAAATGATGGCGCACCTTGATTCCTCTAATTTGATGTATTGAGAATTTTGAATACAAAATGATGTGTTGAGAATTTTGAATACAAAATGATGCACTTGGTGATTACAAATCCAAGCACCCACATTTGTATTAGTTACATGTATTTGTATTAGTTACAAATCCAAGCCATTCCAAACCAAATGCACTCTAAATGGTATGAAAAAGTTTAGTAGGAATTTCTTTACAAAGCATATACGTTGACATAATTAGCTTAATTAAAATTTAAAAAATAAAAATAAGGCTAGAAATTGGCAGGAATTATGGGTAATTAGTATTACTAATACTCAATACAAACCAAATATCCTTATTTGGTGATAAAGCCTAGCTGTCTATTTCTTACCATTGAATCCCTTCCTTGACAAGGATGAAAAGCTCTTATTGAAAGAATAATAGACAACTAGGACAAATTAAATTACACATGTGAGCTATGTATCTAGCCCTTCCTAGTAAGAACAAATGCTTTGTTCAGGTGCTTACTCTTTTCTCCATACCTTACCATATGAACTAGAATATTGTAATAGTTCACTTTCATTGTAACTAAGATTCATGTGCAGTTGGTGATTACAAATCCAAGCACCCACATGGATCCGCAAGCCTTGTGCCCTTTTTGAATATTTGACCATACTCTGTATTTTTATACATTTTCAATTCACAAGGAATCAAAGTGTTTCACTCCACATAAATGTAATTCAAAAAATCCACTCATAAGTAATTTGAGTTTCAGGGCGGGGATGGAAAAAACCCGTTATCATGCCTACTTGAATAACAGTGGATCTGCTATTCAAGAGACACAGGGTTACCACTGTTCAAGGCTTGTCAGAACCATTTGCACTGTGAGAAATTGTTTAGTTAATGAAATTCGTGTGATGATGTTAAGTTAGACAGTTCATATAATTTCTTTGATTTAACTTGAACTTAGAGATGAATTAAAGGAATTTATACCACAATAATTGATTGTAATAGCAAAGTATAAAGGAAAGAAAAATAAAGCTTCTGGTTTAATAAGTAGAATTGTGTCTTGAGAGAATCACAATGACAGGATTTGAGTTCTACTAATCAATTGAATTATATTTGGTGTGATTTATATATGCATTTGTATGTCAATTATTTGGATAAATTATGTTGAACTAAATATATAATCTGTGGGTTTGGATAAATTATGTGGATTAGTTAGAATTCCAAAGCTTTGTTACACAAATTATTTTAGTGTTCTTCATGATTTCAGATCATGGTTAGAACACGAGGTCTACGTCGTCTGGTAGGCACAGGTAGAGGCAGAGACCTTAGTCAGGATGTGGCTGAGGATGTTCCTCGCCGTCGTAGGCCCACTGCCTCAGCATGTAGGCAACCGTTTACCTAGATGGCTGAGGATGTTCCTCAGTTGCCTGAGGATGTTCCTCAGTTGGATGAGGATGTCCCTGATGCGTCTGATGGTAGCCCAGACAGGATAGGAGCTGCCGATGGTGCTGAGTCTGATGGAGTGGCTAGTGATGGGACAGCTGCTGATGATGAGGGGTTCCCCGGTGGGCCACGCGATCCATCAGTTTTGATAGGATTTGTTGATCATGTCGCACACAGCATATGGCGTGGACAGGTACGTACATATTTTATTCTAGTAATTAGAAAGTAATTTCTTTTATTTTGAAATACACAAATTTATAAATTGTTATTCAATTTAGGAGCGACCCGATCTCAAGTTGGTCTCCCATGCTAGGAAAGTAGATAAATTTGGGAGACCGGCTGGTGAGATCGAAGGTATGATTGCGGCCACTGGATTGGATCCATTGATCAGGTGTTCTGTGATCACCACTGATCCTGGACTCATATCCGCCTTTGTTGAGAGGTGGCATAGGGAGACGATCAGCTTCCACCTCCCAGTAGGGGAGGTGACGATCACTCTAGACGACGTTTCGTCGCTCTTGCACATCCCCATTACTGGCGCACTGCATTCATTTGGGCCGATGGCTACAGCTGACGCAGTTGCACTGTTGACGGAGCTACTTGAGGTCACCCCAAAACGAGGCTACAGCTGAGACATGTCAGGCAGGTGGGCCTCATGTTCGGTTGTCCTGGCTTCGGGACATGTACCAGAGTAGGTGCCGGGCCAGGCTGTGGGTTCCTGCAGCTTGGGCGTACCTACTTCACTTGGTTGGTTGCACTCTTTTCGCTAACAAGAGTGCAACCCATGTCCATGTTGTGCACCTGCAGGCATTCAGAGACCTGGCACAGGCAGGGACATTCTCTTGGGGAGCGGCCGCTTTGGTACACTTGTACGATTAGCTTAATGAGGCGTCGCAGGCCCCTACACGGCAGATGGCTGGTTACATTTCACTACTTCAGGTGACTATCGCTGCTTGTAATTTAAATTAAAGTAAAATTCAATCCATGTTTGATTGCTAATGTTGACTTTCTGTTTGTAGTGCTGGATTTACGAGCACTTTCCATCAGTCCACAGGTCTGTTGTTGACGATGGTTATGCTGAGGCTAGCCCACGTGCCTGTAGGTGGCTTACGGGTAAGGCCCAGATGACCGGCATTAAGGGAGCCCCTTACAGAGCACGGATTGATGCCCTGACAGTCACTGACGTCTGTTGAATGTCGTATGTTGAGCATTGAGGAGTTCGGGGCTATGAGTTGATCTCCTCGTACATCGGGCAAGTCAGATGGGGTCCGATCATCGTCTACCTTCGACCAAAGAGGGTGGTTCGGCAGATGGGGTACATTCAGACAGTTCCTCCGCCACCAGTTCATGATTCGTTGACAGGTACTGATAAAGACGACCGGTGGGTACAGTTTGCAGATCATGTAGCGCCTACAGGGGAGCTCTGTGTAGTTCCTGGGCAGGTGGCCCCAAACTACATGGAGTGGTTTTTTCAGATTTCACACCTTTTTGTGACGCCGACGGAGGACTCTGCTGAGCCCAGACCTGTGCCTTCCCTTCCCACTCATGATGATGACTTCGTGGAGCCACCTGTCGCCCAGGTTTCAGTCACGTCAGATCCCCCTGCGCATTCTGTGGTAAGCTGTGTACTTTTTGTTAACTTTATTATTTTTTATAAATTCATACTCACTTGTTATTTTCACTGAGACAGGTTGATTGCACAGCATGTGTCAGGATGGGAAGGATTGCTGAGCATTTGGAGCATGTCATCAACCTTAGGATGGTGACTGCAGGGACTGACTTATATGATATCATGGATCTTTGCTTGAGGATAGCTAGAGATGACGACCCAGATGACAGTCTTAGGCCGCGACAGAGACCCCGCATATATTAGGATTTATCTTTTTTATTGTATTTGTTTATGTATTTAAATTTTAGTATTTGTTTTTGTATTTGTTAAAACACATTGACTTAGATAAAGTATATATTTCTTTATGTATTTAAATTATGTTTTTACTTAAATTATGTCTTTATGTATGTTTTAACTTAAATATAATGTATCTATTTCTTTATGAAGTTAGACATATTAAAAAATAAGTTAGAAATTTTAAAAAAATAACTTTCAAATTTTAATTGATTGAAAAAACAATAAGTTAGAAATTTCAAATAAAGAAGTTACAAATTTAAATAAATAAGTTAGAAATTTAAAATAATAAGTTAGAAATTGATTGAAACAAATAACTTACAAATTTTAATTGATTGAAACAAATAAGTTTCAAATTTTAATTGATTGAAACAAATAAGTCACAAATTTTAATTTTTACTTAAAATTATTATATTATTTAATCAAAAACAAGTTAGAAATTTCAAAATAATAAGTTAGAAATTTAAAAAAATAAGTTACACATTTAAAAAATAAGTTAGAAATTTAAAAAAATAAGTTAGAAATTTTAAAAAAAATGAGTTAGAAATTTTAAAAAAAAAAATTAGCTAGAAACTTTAAAAAAAATAAGTTAGTCATTGAAACAAATAAGTTACAAATTTTAATTTATACTTAAAATTATTATATTATTTAATCAAAAACAAGTTAGAAATTTAAAAAAATAAGTTAGAAATTTTAAAAAAAAATGAGTTAGAAATTTTTTTTAAAAAAACTTAGCTAGAAACTTTAAAAAAATAAGTTAGTCATTGAAACAAATAAGTTACAAATTTTAATTTTTACTTAAAATTATTATATTATTTAATCAAAAACAAGTTAGAAATTTCAAAAAAATAAGTTAGAAATTTTAAAAAATAAGTTACACATTTAAAAAATAAGTTAGAAATTTAAAAAATAAGTTAGAAATTTTAAAAAAAAAATGAGTTAGAAATTTAAAAAAAAAAACTTAGCTAGAAACTTTAAAAAAATAAGTTAGACATTGAAACAAATAAGTTTCAAATTTTAATTTTTACTTAAAATTATTATATTATTTAATCAAAAACAAGTTAGAAATTTCAAAAAAATAAGTTAGAAATTTTAAAAAAATAAGTTACACATTTAAAAAATAAGTTAGAAATTTTAAAAAAATGAGTTACAAATTTTAAAAAAAACTTAGCTAGAAACTTTAAAAAAATAAGTTAGACATTTAAAAAAAATAAGCTAGAAATTTTTAATTGATTGAAACAAATAAATTAAAAATTTAAATTGATTGAAACAAATAAGTTACAAATTTTAATTAAACGTAATTGATTGGACAAAATAAGTTACAAATTTTAATTTGCACGAACAGGTCACAAACATTTATTCCTTATAAATTTTTTTGCTAAAAGTTGATAATAAAACTTTTATTCCTTTTTCATACATACTACACATTACAAACGGATCACAAACATAACAAATTGACACACTAAGACATATTACATTGACTAGAACATGATGGACACAAATTTAATTTGCACGAAACAGCCTAACATTTAACTAGCATTCAATCACGCAAGGGCGTAATCACATCGTCCTCATTTTCCATAACCACTTTACTAAAGAGAGCCAAAATTTCTATCGGCACAAATTATTTCCAGTAATTAGACTCTACCAGCACCTTCAGCACGTCGTCGTCACATTTCAGCTCAACAATTTTAAATTCTAAAACTTTCTCAGAATACTCCAAATGACTAGGTTGTCGATAAAACAAACGCCTTACAACTTGGGATTCGTGAATCCCATGAGGAGGATTCCCTTTAGGTGCTACTTGCTTGATCAAATCCTTCAGTTGATCTATGCTACATCCTTTTGGAATATCAAATTTTTTTGGATTTATTCCGGTGAACGCGTAACCCACAAAGTTGTTTTTGGCGGTGCATGTTCCACCTTCTGTTGTAATACAGAACCGCATCATGTGTAGGGATGCTGGGCCGTTCAAGTAAGTTTAAAATTGCATCTATTGTTCTACCAACAGTATATAACAACTCAATCGGTCCAACAAATGAAAATTGATCATTATACATTAACATGGTGTTCACATCCATGTCATTTTTCAATTGCATACTTTCAAAGTAAATGTTGTTACCTGTATCTTCCACTGGTCGCCGGTAATGAATTTCATCCACAACTTCATTGTTGTTTAGCCGAAGACTGTTGTGTATTCTGCTTTTGAGAGTTGAAAAATCGCATAGGTTTGGTACTCACATGGGCACTGCACCAGAACTTTGAAAATAAACCCCACACTCGTTGTGAATGACGGTTCCATTTCGAAAAATGAATGCCAACCTCGAGTTCATGATCGTCTGGGACGAAGTCTCTCCTAAGAATGCCATTGTTTATCGAAAATTAATTTGACAAACTCTCAATACTAGTTGATGTTGAGTACCATGGACATCCCCATCTATCATATATATAAATGGCCCAGCCAGGCACATGGCTTCCCTTTTTCCAGACACGTGACTATTTTACATTGTGAAGTGTAAAACTAAAGCAACCTCCTGTCATATCGTTCACTGTCGGGTCACGTCAGTCATTATCGTCTGAGAAAAAGGTTGGTTTCGGGCCATGTAAACTTGCCTAAGTACCCTTGTTCGGAGTTTTTTATATATATAAATGGCCCAGCCAGGCACATGGCTTCCCTTTTTCCAGACACGTGACTATTTTACATTGTGAAGTGTAAAACTAAAGCAACCTCCTGTCATATCGTTCACTGTCGGGTCACGTCAGTCATTATCGTCTGAGAAAAAGGTTGGTTTCGGGCCATGTAAACTTGCCTAAGTACCCTTGTTCGGAGTTTTTTTAAAATTATATGGGAAAGCCGTGAGACTCTCCAAAGGTGGTCTGTCTCATGTTTGCACGTCAACGAATCCAAAAAAATAATAGGAGACACCGGTTCATTCAAATAGTTCCTGCAATGGAAGGCCCAAAACTCAAAAAAGTTAGTTTCGGGCCATGTAAACTTGCCTAAGTACCCCTGTTCGAGGTTTTTTTTAAATTATCTGGGAAAGCCGTGAGACTCTCCAAAGGTGGCTTGTCTCATGTTTGCACGTTAACGAATCCAAAAAAAATAACAGGAGACACCGGTTCATTCAAACAAGGCCTGCAACGGAAGGCCCAAAACTCAAAAAAGTTAGTTTCGGGCCAACATTTCCTCTTGAGGGACGACACGTCACCTGCTACTCTGGCCCTTATCTGGCATGTCCATCCTTCTTGACGCGGCATTAAATTCGTCGTCAGAAATAATTGAAGGACACCTCGCTTGTTTCTCTTTTGGCCGCCACCGGTCTTGTCATCGTCGAAGGCGCCCTTGCGCTTGCCGGCAGAACCTTTTCCGGCAACCTCCTTGCCTTTTCCTTTGGCCTTGTTCGTCATTTCTACAGAGAATGCAATGAGACCAACGCCAATTGCATGGTCAGAGTTAGAGAAATGGAGAGAGGAAGAAGTGCGTGACTAGAGTGTGTGTAACTGTGAAGAACGATGAGTCCAAAATGAATTTTACTGTAAATAATTTGAGGAAAAAAGTGACCAATACATATCATGCGATGCATACAAGAATCGACCATTGGTCAACTTGTGAGGAAAAGATCATTTAACTAATACCAAATAATCTTAAAATTAACAAAATAATTTAACTAATTAACCCACGGAAGAACCATCTTCCGTGGTAACTCACGGAAGAACCTTCTTCCGTTGATTCTAGCGGAAGAAGTTCTTCCACGTAGTTCCACGGAAGATGGTTCTTCCGCAATTCTTCTTCCGTTGACACTCGCGAAAGAAA